>NC_091389.1:9110944-9410944 GCF_038502225.1 Cherax quadricarinatus | reverse complement strand
TTACAAAATTATGATTATAATCATCAGGTTAGAAGTATGCTACTGTGTAGGCAAAACATTTGAACAATAAACGTACCCAACTGTTGCATACGTGTCTTAATCATAAACTGAACTCTACATAAGTGTATTTTTCCAGATGTCATTATCACCGTACATTTTTCAGTCATAAATGCTTCAGATACTAAGAACATGCAGCAACGTACCTTATCACACTCTTTACACTGGTGAACTTCTGAGGTGGGACGATGCTTGTCCATGTGCTTGTTCAGTGTGGAACGGTAGGCGAAGGTCAGGCTGCACATGCCACACTTGTACCTGTGCAATGAGGCATCATGGGTTGCAATGTGCTGTTGGAAATTCCATTGCTTGTGGAAGGCTTTGCCACAGTTGTTGCAGACTAGTTGAGGTTTGGTATCTGTCACTGATTCAGAGTTTTCCTCCTTAATTTCGAGTTCCTCGACTTTTGTTTTGATAGAGAGGGCTCTCAGGTTAGCTGGTTTTTCGGTTTTGGGTGATTGAGAAACACGCGAACTGGTCACGGGCACAAGGGATTTGTTGGGGATTTTGGGAGTATCTTTGGGGATGTCCTCCGAGGTTTGGGGTTCCAACTTGATGCTGTGTAATGGTAATACGGAATCTGGGTTGTCATCATTGGGTAAATCTGTGGTGGTGGTGACTCTGTCCTGGGGTGTGAGAACGACCTCATCCACCTGGGGAGCCTCTTCAGTTGCCTGGTTGTCATTTTGTTGGGCCAGAGAAGGTCGGTCCTGCACATTAATCATAATCGTCTCCTCTGGTAAAGTTGGTCTTGGGAAACCATCATTGTTAAGCTGGTCAGGCTGTGTTGCATTAACCTGCAACACTTCAGATATTTTGCTGCCTTTTTTCATAACGTATGAGACGCTTTCTCCTTCAGGAGTAATGTACATGACCAGGTATTCTTCCTCCTCCTCAGCATCATCCAGACCCTTGGCGGTGTTGCAAGGTGAGCGCAGTGTTGAGGTAGAAGTCACAGCTGTTATTCTACTTTCTGGAGATGTAGAATGTTGAGGACTACATACACGGTTTCTTTGTTCCTCTTCCTCAGCGGTGAGGCAGGTGTGGGTCTTGACCTCAGCCACAGAATAAACCTTGTTGCAGGATGCACACGGGTGCTTTGTGCTCTTGCTGTGCTCCTGTTGATCGTGGGTCTTCAATTCTGACTTCACAGAAAACTGAGCACCACAGACACTGCAGTAGTAGCTTCTCCCAGTTGTGCTCCGTTGTCCACGGATGATGCGGGCAGCTTCCTGCAGCGTCATGGGCTTCTTGTGTTCTAACTTCGAGTGCTTCCTGAGGCCGGCTGCACTTCGGAAAGTAGAGGGACAGAGTGGACACACCCCGGCTCCAGGTTGGTGACTTGTCCGATGCTTATGCAACAGAGTGACCTGTGTAAATCGCTTTCCACAAGTGGCACACACATATGGCTTAATACCTGTATGTAGTCGATGGTGGCGAATTAGATTGGACGGGTGGCTGAACTGGCGGCCACATACGTGGCAAACATTACTTTTGATCCCTAAGTGAAGGTTCAAATGCATCTTGAGGTCGTGAGGGCGGTAGAATCCCTTAGTGCAAAAGGAGCAGGTGTAAGGGCGCTCCTTGTTATGCACCGAACGAATGTGATCCTCCAGCATCAAATTCTTGGGAAAACTGAGATGACAAGTGGGGCATTTGAAGGGTCGAGCATCTTGGTGTAACTCCGCCTTATGCAGTCTCAATTCCACCGCAGAGTCGCAGGTGTAAACGCATATATCGCAGTGCCATATGCCTTGGCCCCTGTGGACATGGAGGTGGCCATGGTACTGCCGCCCTGACTTGAACTGGGTGTGGCAGATGGGACAGGTAAGTTTACCTGGATCTCCACAGCGACGATGGCGCCGGGGTGGTAACAAGGAGTCTCTTGTAGCCAGTCTTGCTTCTATAGTACTCATCTCATCGTCGGGGAATTTTTCCTCCCGGCGGCCACCCTCACGACGACCTCTCCCAACCGGCACAATGTCACCCACGATGGTAGATGTGACCTCTGAGGAACAGGTTGGCAGGGATAAAGACGCCCGTCCACCATTCTCCTCTAACTTAAGCGGTGCCACAGAGAGCAGCAACACTTGTTCATCTTGCTGACCACCACTGTCACCTGCTGTCACTTCCCCTATGGTGGCACTGACGGCTGCCCTATCACCCAACTCACCGCCACTGCCACCATCACTGCCCACTAGCACCAGATCACCATAAGTATGTTCCAGATGCTGTGTGTACGCAGCAGGTAGTGTCTGCAGCGTCGAACCATCCGCAGAATTCAGCGTAATCGTATGTGCATCCCTTGATTCCATGTGTCCTGCCTCTGCCTCTCCCTCCCCTTGGATATATATATACGTCATGGCATCTGGCCCACCCTCCCCGACCACCACCAGTCGTGGTGCCCCTGTGGTAGTTCTGTGTGACCCATGGATACCCTCAACTTCATAGCTGGTCCCATCCTTGGGGTCCACAGCTATGTCTTGCTGAGTTGCCTGGTTTTGAGTTTCACTCTTGAAATGCTGCAACACAATGTTGCCCTGGGCATCGAGGGTGGCATAGGTGAGTGTTGCATCCGGGGGAAGGTGGTGGTGGGTAGCCTCGGTTGGTAAATGGTGAGTAGGCTCGGTAGGCACGTGGTGTGTTGCTTCAGTGGGTAAGTGGTGTGTTGATTCAGTGGGCAGGTGGTGTGTTGTTTGGGTAGGCATGTGTGTTGCTGCAGTGGATAAGTGGTGTGTTGCCTCAGTTGACAGATGGTGTTCTTGAGAGCCTCTTTGACTGACAGAATGGCTGCCACTCACTTGACACAGCAACAATGGGTCCACATCACTCTGCTCCAAGACCCTCCCTCCCTCCTGTCCACCTCCCTCCAGTGTACCAGTGGAGCCTGTCACATGACCGGTGGAGGTCAACAGGTTACCGGTGGGGACATGAGTGTGTGGTTGTAGAGACAGGAGGTGCTGGGTGGACATATTCTCCACTTCGTTCATCATTCATCTGTGAACAAATATGAATCAAAATGGAGTATTACTTACCTAAAATTGATGGATATTAATCACCCTCCACCCACATACACCCACATCCACACAGCATTATTGAACTGCACGAGTGGTGAGATGGTTGCTTGATTTCAACCCCGGTAAATGAAGGGTCATGAAGACTGGAGAAGGAGCAAGAAGACCGGAAATGGGGTACAGGCTGTGGGGGAGACAGAGGCTGCACTCTGAGGGGTCTAGAGGTGAGCATAGCGCCTAGTATATCACCTCAGGCTCACGTCAACCTCTGCAGCCAATACTCTAATGCAAATCTAAGAGTAGCCTTCAGGAATCTTAGAGACCCTTGTGGTTTAGCGCTTCTTTTTGATTATAATAATAGTCATTCAGGGACCTTTATTCAACAAGACTTGTTGCAGAGCTAAGGGGAACGAGTTAAAATGAGAGGATAACAGAAGTAGACTTAACAGTGCACAACAGAAGAACCAGGGGAGACATGATAACAATATACAAAATACTCAGGAGGAATTGACAGGGACAGACTGACACGAGAAACAAGTACTAGGGAGAGACAGCTGGAAGTTAAGACTGGTTGGTTGGTTAATGGGGTTTAAAGTCTATCTACTACACTAGGGTCAGCTGTATAGCCCTTGTGGCTTAGCGCTTCTTTTTGATTATAATAATAATAATACACTAGGGTCATTAAACGTGCACATTTTAAAGGTCAAACGTGATCATTAAACGTGCACGTTTTAAAAGTCAAACGTGGTCATTAAACGTGCACATTTTAAAGGTCAAACGTGATCATTAAACGTGCACGTTTTAAAGGTCAAACGATGTCATTAAACGTGCACGTTTTAAAGGTCAAACGAGGTCATTAAACGTGCACGTTTTAAAGGTCAAACGAGGTCATTAAATGTGTACGTTTTAAAGGTCAAACGTGGTCATTAAACGTGCACGTTTTAAAGGTCAAACGAGGTCATTAAACGTGCACGTTTTAAAGGTCAAACGAGGTCATTAAACGTGCACGTTTTAAAGGTCAAACGTGGTCATTAAACGTGCACGTTTTAAAGGTCAAACGAGGTCATTAAACGTGCACGTTTTAAAGGTCAAACGAGGTCATTAAACGTGCACGTTTTAAAGGTCAAACGCGGTCATTAAACGTGCACGTTTTAAAGGTCAAACGAGGTCATTAAATGTGCACGTTTTAAAGGTCAAACGAGGTCATTAAACGTGCACGTTTTAAAGGTCAAACGAGGTCATTAAACGTGCACGTTTTAAAGGTCAAACGTGGTCATTAAACGTGCACGTTTTAAAGGTCAAACGCGGTCATTAAACGTGCACGTTTTAAAGGTCAAACGAGGTCATTAAATGTGCACGTTTTAAAGGTCAAACGCGGTCATTAAACGTGCACGTTTTAAAGGTCAAACGAGGTCATTAAATGTGCACGTTTTAAAGGTCAAACGAGGTAATTAAACGTGCACGTTTTAAAGGTCAAACGAGGTCATTAAACGTGCACGTTTTAAAGGTCAAACGTGGTCATTAAACGTGCACGTTTTAAAGGTCAAACGAGGTCATTAAACGTGCACGTTTTAAAGGTCAAACGAGGTCATTAAATGTGCACGTTTTAAAGGACAAACGCGGTCATTAAACGTGCACGTTTTAAAGGTCAAACGAGGTCATTAAATGTGCACGTTTTAAAGGTCAAACGAGGTAATTAAACGTGCACGTTTTAAAGGTCAACCGAGGTCATTAAACGTGCACGTTTTAAAGGTCAAACGTGGTCATTAAACGTGCACGTTTTAAAGGTCAAACGAGGTCATTAAACGTGCACGTTTTAAAGGTCAAACGAGGTCATTAAATGTGCACGTTTTAAAGGTCAAACGAGGCCATTAAACGTGCACGTTTTAAAGGTCAAACGAGGTCATTAAACGTGCACGTTTTAAAGGTCAAACGAGGTCATTAAACGTGCACGTTTTAAAGGTCAAACGAGGTCATTAAACGTGCACGTTTTAAAGGTCAAACGTGGTCATTAAACGTGCACGTTTTAGTCAAACAAGGTCATTAAATGTGCACGTTTTAAAGGTCAAACGTGGTCATTAAACGTGCACGTTTTAAAGGTCAAACGAGGTCATTAAACGTGCACGTTTTAAAGGTCAAACGAGGTCATTAAACGTGCACGTTTTAAAGGTCAAACGAGGTCATTAAATGTGCACGTTTTAAAGGTCAAACGAGGTCATTAAACGTGCACGTTTTAAAGGTCAAACGAGGTCATTAAACGTGCACGTTTTAAAGGTCAAACGAGGTCATTAAACGTGCACGTTTTAAAGGTCAAACGAGGTCATTAAACGTGCACGTTTTAAAGGTCAAACGAGGTCATTAAACGTGCACGTTTTAAAGGTCAAACGAGGTCATTAAACGTGCACGTTTTAAAGGTCAAACAAGGTCATTAAACGTGCACGTTTTAAAGGTCAAACGAGGTCATTAAACGTGCACGTTTTAAAGGTCAAACGAGGTCATTAAACGTGCACGTTTTAAAGGTCAAACGAGGTCATTAAAGGCACAATTATAATCATGGGGGAGCGCTAAACCCGTACGGTTACACAGCGCCTGTGTAGGGGGGGACAGAATGTAACCATCGAACTGGAGCACAGATCCAATTTCCTGGATCAAGAGCCCTGACCATCACGGGGGGGGGGTTATAAAGGTGACACGAGGTGCTAGCCGTCATAAACCGGTCATAGACTCGTTCTTCATCATCTTCATTACTAACAACTGAGCCTCAGCAGCCCGAAGTGAGTCTACCCTCCATCCTGAGCCTCATCTTCCTCATAAATGCCTAATATTCCCTTAAATTAGCCGCTTGTGGTATGTCAGCCGCTTGTATCGGTCTCTGGGAGTGGCAGCCGTCGGTACAGTCTGGAAAATGAGGCTTAATACTCACTGGAGATGAGGTGACAATGGCGATATTGGGCTGGTTGTTGGGGTTGTTAAGGGTTGGTAAAACTCGGTCTTTATCGAGTTTTTCCCTTCAAGAATTTCGGAAATTAGTGAATAAATAAGTTAGTAAATTTATTCAGATAGAAAGAAAGATAAATATAGTTACACATATTATCATACATATCAGTATATATGTGTAGATTTTCTAAGATAATCCCGAAAAGCCAGACTAGGTGACTTATTTCCACTGGGAAACAATATATTGCTTTTATTTGAACTGGAACTGAAGAGGAAATTATTTTTTCTAAAAGCAGAAACAGGTATAATATATTTCCAATAAATTTAGGTGATATTTCCTTTGTTTAAGGTCCGGCAGAGCCAGAAACACACAAGCAACAAAAACAGGCTTTCAGGAAGATTTATGAGATAAGTTGGACATCAAGCGAGAATCTTCACTTCATAATACATGTATACACAATTTTTTTATATTATTATGCGGTATAAAAATGTAATTTAAATATAACAAAAACATTTACAGACACTAAAAAAGCAATGCATTTTCGGCAAACTAATCCTAATACTTCATTTTTACCTACTTTTAAAATATCATTAATATGTATAAGCTTCACATAACTGCAAAATATAATAATAAAAGTTTATTTCCACAAATTTCCTGTATTTTAAAAGTGTTTTTCTACCCTCTAAGACCCAACTCAAAAAAAAAAAAATAACCCTTATCGAAATAAATAAATTTTTCTTTTTAGGGGATTATCCTGGTTGATAATTTACAAACACACTAAAATAAACATAATAACAATATTTATATCTATTTACACATAAATAAACAAACAAATTTACCCATTTATAAAATCAAAACGAAAGACTCACATTTGATTGTTTTGTTTTGATCAAGACTTCAAAAAATCAGAGGAAGAACCACCATTATTTTCCACCATTATTATCCACCATTATTATCCACCATATTTGTGCTTCCTGAGGCCCATCCTCACCACCATCATCACTCAATGGTAAATATATTTCCCCATTAACCTCACAACAACCCATTAAACATATATAAACCCCCCCAAAAAAAAACTCAAATGGGCACCAGTCGTGACTCCAATGGTAATTCAAGGACAATAATGGTAATTCAAGGACCCACAATGGTAATTCAAGGACAATAATGGTAATTCAAGGACCCACAATGGTAATTCAAGGACCCACAATGGTAATTCAAGGACAATAATGGTAATTCTAGGACCCACAATGGTAATTCAAGGACAATAATGGTAATTCTAGGACCCACAATGGTAATTCAAGGACAATAATGGTAATTCTAGGACCCACAATGGTAATTCAAGGACCCACAATGGTAATTCAAGGACAATAATGGTAATTCTAGGACCCACAATGGTAATTCAAGGACCCACAATGGTAATTCAAGGACAATAATGGTAATTCTAGGACCCACAATGGTAATTCAAGGACCCACAATGGTAATTCAAGGACAATAATGGTAATTCTAGGACCCACAATGGTAATTCAAGGACCCACAATGGTAATTCAAGGACAATAATGGTAATTCTAGGACCCACAATGGTAATTCAAGGACCCACAATGGTAATTCAAGGACAATAATGGTAATTCAAGGACCCACAATGGTAATTCAAGGACCCACAATGGTAATTCAAGGACCCACAATGGTAATTTAAGGACCACAATGGTAATTCAAGGACCCACAATGGTAATTCTAGGACCCACAATAGTAATTCAAGGACCACAATGGTAATTCAAGGACCCACAATGGTAATTCAAGGACCACAATGGTAATTCAAGGACCACAATGGTAATTCAAGGACCACAATGGTAATTCAAGGACCCACAATGGTAATTCAAGGACCCACAATGGTAATTCAAGGACCACAATGGTAATTCAAGGACCACAATGGTAATTCAAGGACCACAATGGTAATTCAAGGACCCACAATGGTAATTCAAGGACCCACAATGGTAATTCAAGGACCACAATGGTAATTCAAGGACCACAATGGTAATTCAAGGACCCACAATGGTAATTCAAGGACCCACAATGGTAATTCAAGGACCACAATGGTAATTCAAGGACCACAATGGTAATTCAAGGACCACAATGGTAATTCAAGGACCACAATGGTAATTCAAGGACCCACAATGGTAATTCAAGGACCCACAATGGTAATTCAAGGACCCACAATGGTAATTCAAGGACCACAATGGTAATTCAAGGACCCACAATGGTAATTCAAGGACAATGATAATTCAAGGACCACAATGGTAATTCAAGGACCCACAATGGTAATTCAAGGAAGACAATGGTAATTCAAGGACCCACAATGGTAATTCAAGGACCACAATCGTAATTCAAGGACCCACAATGGTAATTCAAGGACAACAATGGTAATTCAAGGACCCACAATGGTAATTCAAGGACAATGGTAATTCAAGGACCCACAATGGTAATTCAAGGACCACAATGGTAATTCAAGGACCCACAATGGTAATTCAAGGACCACAATGGTAATTCAAGGACAATGGTAATTCAAGGACCCACAATGGTAATTCAAGGACCCACAATAGTAATTCAAGGACCCACAATGGTAATTCAAGGACCCACAATGGTAATTCAAGGACCCACAATAGTAATTCAAGGACCCACAATGGTAATTCAAGAACCCCCAATGGTAATTCAAGGACCACAATGGTAATTCAAGGACCACAATGGTAATTCAAGGACCACAATGGTAATTCAAGGACCACAATGGTAATTCAAGGACCCACAATGGTAATTCAAGGACCCACAATGGTAATTCAAGGACCCACAATGGTAATTCAAGGACCACAATGGTAATTCAAGGACCCACAATGGTAATTCAAGGACAATGATAATTCAAGGACCACAATGGTAATTCAAGGACCCACAATGGTAATTCAAGGAAGACAATGGTAATTCAAGGACCCACAATGGTAATTCAAGGACCACAATCGTAATTCAAGGACCCACAATGGTAATTCAAGGACAACAATGGTAATTCAAGGACCCACAATGGTAATTCAAGGACAATGGTAATTCAAGGACCCACAATGGTAATTCAAGGACCACAATGGTAATTCAAGGACAACAATTGTAATTCAAGGACCACAATGGTAATTCAAGGACAATGGTAATTCAAGGACCCACAATGGTAATTCAAGGACCCACAATGGTAATTCAAGGACCCACAATGGTAATTCAAGGACCCACAATGGTAATTCAAGGACCCACAATGGTAATTCAAGGACCCACAATGGTAATTCAAGAACCCCCAATGGTAATTCAAGGACCCCCAATGGTAATTCAAGGACCCCCAATGGTAATTCAAGGACCCCCAATGGTAATTCAAGAACCCCCAATGGTAATTCAAGGACCCCCAATGGTAATTCAAGGACCCCATTGGAAATAAATCAGTAATTTTACTGGGGAACTTGTTAATGGTCAAAGTCGGACCAAAACATCGTTATAAAGTTTCTTTCTCTTATCTGTTGATTAGTTATATATTGTTCCGCTGTACACCCCTTGTGGTTTAGTGCTTCTTTTTGATTATAGTAATAATGTGTGTTGTTCCAGTCTTGGAATTATGTCTTTTTATTTTTTAATTGGTTACCCTTAGGTTAATTACTCTTCATTGTGTACTGCAGCACTGTATGACCCTTGTGGGTTTAGAGCTTAGTTCTGATGTTTAATTGTTATTCACTTTGTACTAGAGGTGAGCCAGAGTATCGTTATTGGTGACACATCGGCTAATTTTGATGATAATCTGTATTGGCCTGAAATTGAATACAGGTACCATCCGACTTACGACCAAGCTCGGTTCCGACCAACCGGTCGTAAGTCAAAATGAACGTAAGTCGAACCTTACTACTGAATATCAACATCACACTTTTGTAATTATTTTTGTTTTATTCTGGTATTTCATGTTTTACTTTACTTTTTATGTTGTTAGTACTGTATTTTATACTGTAAGGTTTAGGATAAACACTGTCTACAACACAAACAGCTGTTTATTTCCCAGAAATTTGGCATAAAAAACACGGCCGTAGGTCGAGTGGTCGTATGTCGAGCAGGTCGTAAGTCAGATGGTAGGTGTATCAGCATCGGCAGAAGTTTTAGTACTGTGCATGTACTGTCTTGTTATTATATACTACAGTATGTAATGCCATTCGAAAAATATAAACTTGTTTACAAACACAGTGGTACCTCGAGATACGAACAGCTCAAAACTCGACCAATTATGTAAGTGCTTTTGTAAGTGTATTTTTGGGGGTCAGAAAAGGGCTAATCTAATTTACATTATTCCTTATGGGAACAAATTCGTTCGGTATCGGCACTCAAGCAGCCTTCTCGAACGAAAAAAGTTTGTATCCCAAGGTACCACTGTATTAAATAAAAATATAAATGAGATCCCTCATGTCAATGATGCCAGTGGAAATAAGTAACATTGACTTCATTGTGCTTTTCATATGGTTTGAGCACTCGGCGATAAAAATAAGTCAGTTTTTGTGACTTTTTGGGTTATCCTAGTGGGTAACTTACACATAAAGTATATAATAAATGTACGTAAGTGTACTGTACCTGAATAAACTTACGCAAAACACATTCTCTAAAGCCCTTTCTTGTGAAAGTGCTGAGAACACTTTCTGTCGAGATTCCAGAATTTCACAAAGACTCTCCTAATTATGTTTAACACACTAAGCAGCAGTGAGATATAAATAACAGAATAACATATGACATTCACAGTTTTCAGATGGTGTGTGAGAGGAGTACAACGAGACACAATCATGAACTGCGTTAAATTCTTAGCGTCGAAGAATCCATGTCTGGAGGAAATTGCCAAGATTGTCCCCGCCTCATGCAAACACACACTCGTCGATGAATTGCGAGGAGGAATGCAGCCGCCAGACACGTACATCGTTGTGAGTACAGTGAACCCCCAGTTTACGATATTATTTCATTCCAGAAGTATGTTCAGGTGCCAGTACTGACCGAATTTGTTCCCATAAGGAATATTGTGAATTAGATTAGTCCATTTCAGACCCCCAAACATACACGTACAAATGCACTTGCATAAATACACTTACATAATTGGTCACATTGGGAGCTGATCGTAAACCGGGGGTCCACTGTACACTAAATTCTCGATTTAATGGAATGATAGAAGGGGAGTGAGTTGATGGGAGTGACAGTTATGGTGGGTAAAAATGACTCAATTTAATGGAATGATAGAAGGGGAGTGAGTTGATGGGAGTGACAGTTATGGTGGGTAAAAATGACTCGATTTAATGGAATGATAGAAGGGGAGTGAGTTGATGGGAGTGACAGTTATGGTGGGTAAAAATGACTCGATTTAATGGAATGATAGAAGGGGAGTGAGTTGATGGGAGTGACAGTTATGGTGGGTAAAAATGACTCGATTTAATGGAATGATAGAAGGGGAGTGAGTTGATGGGAGTGACAGTTATGGTGGGTAAAAATGACTCGATTTAATGGAATGATAGAAGGGGAGTGAGTTGATGGGAGTGACAGTTATGGTGGGTAAAAATGACTCGATTTAGTGGAATGATAGAAGGGGAGTGAGTTGATGGGAGTGACAGTTATGGTGGGTAAAAATGACTCGATTTAATGGAATGATAGAAGGGGAGTGAGTTGATGGGAGTGACAGTTATGGTGGGTAAAAATGACTCGATTTAATGTAATGATAGAAGGGGAGTGAGTTGATGGGAGTGACAGTTATGGTGGGTAAAAATGACTCGATTTAATGGAATGATAGAAGGGGAGTGAGTTGATGGGAGTGACAGTTATGGTGGGTAAAAATGACTCGATTTAATGGAATGATAGAAGGGGAGTGAGTTGATGGGAGTGACAGTTATGGTGGGTAAGAATGACTCGATTTAATGGAATGATAGAAGGGGAGTGAGTTGATGGGAGTGACAGTTATGGTGGGTAAGAATGACTCGATTTAATGGAATGATAGAAGGGGAGTGAGTTGATGGGAGTGACAGTTATGGTGGGTAAAAATGACTCGATTTAATGGAATGATAGAAGGGGAGTGAGTTGATGGGAGTGACAGTTATGGTGGGTAAAATTGACTCGATTTAATGGAATGATAGAAGGGGAGTGAGTTGATGGGAGTGACAGTTATGGTGGGTAAAAATGACTCGATTTAATGGAATGATAGAAGGGGAGTGAGTTGATGGGAGTGACAGTTATGGTGGGTAAAAATGACTTGATTTAATGTAATGATAGAAGGGGAGTGAGTTGATGGGAGTGACAGTTATGGTGGGTAAAAATGACTCGATTTAATGGAATGATAGAAGGGGAGTGAGTTGATGGGAGTGACAGTTATGGTGGGTAAAAATGACTCGATTTAATGGAATGATAGAAGGGGAGTGAGTTGATGGGAATGACAGTTATGGTGGGTAAGAATGACTCGATTTAATGGAATGATAGAAGGGGAGTGAGTTGATGGGAGTGACAGTTATGGTGGGTAAAAATGACTCAATTTAATGGAATGATAGAAGGGGAGTGAGTTGATGGGAGTGACAGTTATGGTGGGTAAAAATGACTCGATTTAATGGAATGATAGAAGGGGAGTGAGTTGATGGGAGTGACAGTTATGGTGGGTAAGAATGAGATTGTTCTAGCTACCTATGTATTAGACTGAAGATGCCAACTCGAAAATATTTCAGCAATAAAGATACCTAACCATTGCACACGTGTCTTAATCATCAAAAAAAATTCTGTAGCCAAAGGATCTTGACAGTCGTTTCTGAATCAACATGTGGGATTTTGTACTGTATTTCCAAAATTCCTTTCAGGGATTATTGTTGATTTCTGGGCACTTTTATGCTGTATGATTATAATAATGTGGATACTTTTCCCTACAGTTATTTATTAAACTACTTTTTTTTTTAGAGATAGATGAGTTGAACATACTCTTCTAAATATCCCTTTAATTAGGTGCTTTGACAGTCTTCTAAATATCCCTTTAATTAGGTGCTTTGATATTCTTTAAATATCCCTTTAATTAGGTGCTTTGATACTCTTCTAAATATCCCTTTATTTTTGTGCATTAATGCTCCTCTAAATATCCCTTTAATTAGGTGCTTTGATACTCTTCTAAATATCCCTTTAATTAGGTGCTTTGATACTCTTCTAAATATCTCTTTAATTAGGTGCTTTGACAGTCTTCTAAATATCCCTTTAATTAGGTTCATTGATACTCTTCTAAATATCCCTTTAATTAGGTGCTTTGACAGTCTTCTAAATATCCCTTTAATTAGGTTCATTGATACTCTTCTAAATATCCCTTTAATTAGGTGCTTTGATACTCTTCTAAATATCCCTTTAATTAGGTGCACTGATGCTGTCAAAGGTCTCTTGTTCCAAGGAAGTAAAGTTATTAAACCTTCAACTGTCCAAACGTAGATATACAGTGGACCCCCGGTTAACGAACTTTTTTCACTCCAGAAGTATGTTCAGGTGCCAGTACTGACTGAATTTTTTCCCATAAGGAATATTGTGAAGTAGATTAGTCCATTTCAGACCCCCAAACATACACGTACAAACGCACTTACATAAATACACTTACATAATTGGACGCATTTGGAGGTGATCGTTAAGCGGGGGTCCACTGTACGTCCATGTGCATAATGCTGAGGACATAGATGTACGTCCGATTTTACATGCTTTCTTATATAAAAAAACGTAGATCTACGATCTGAGCGCTATGCACGTGGACGTAGATCTACGTTTGGACAGTTTAAGGGTTAAGGTAGAGGTACACATCAGCACAATTATCATACATAATAATGCGTGTAAATTACCCACGAAGATAACATAAAAAGAGTCCCAGGGACTTATTTCTGTTGTGGTCCTTGTAATATCTTATTATTTAAAGTCTGGCTGTAAGATACTGTGGAAATCAGTCATGATTATAGCCTTGAAAGTTAAAACAGTATCTCAAATTCCCTGGATCAAGAGGCCTTCAGCAGCATTGCCTGTCTGTTGCTGTCTAGCATCATTTTGTTTGCACTGTTGCTGTCTGTGAAGAGCTGTCTAGTAGTATTTTTGCTATATCACTGTCTGTGAGTAGCTTCTTTCTTCTTTCAACGTACCAGCCGTATCCCACTGAGGCGGGGAGGCCCAAAAGGACAAACGAAAGTTTCTCCTTTTAAATTTAGTAATATATACAGGAGAAGGGGTTACTAGCCCCTTGCTCCCGGCATTTTAGTCGCCTCTTACGACACGCATGGCTTACGTGGGAAGAATTCTGTTCCACTTCCCCATGGAACTGTGAGTAGCTATCTAATATTATTTTGTTAGCCCCACAGACAACAGTAGAGCAAATAGAATAATACTATATAGCTCTCCACAACCCAAGGTAATAGGTTGGTAGACAGCAACTGCCCAGGGAGGTACTACCATCCTGTGGTAGTAGGTTGGTAGACAGCAACTGCCCACGGAGGTACTACCATCCTGTGGTGGTAGGTTGGTAGACAGCAACTGCCCAAGGAGGTACTACCATCCTGTGGTAGTAGGTTGGTAGACAGCAACTGCCCAGGGAGGTACTACCATCCTGTGGTGGTAGGTTGGTAGACAGCAACTGCCCAAGGAGGTACTACCATCCTGTGGTGGTAGGTTGGTAGACAGCAACTGCCCACGGAGGTACTACCATCCTGTGGTAGTAGGTTGGTAGACAGCAACTGCCCACAGAGGTACTACCATCCTGTGGTGGTAGGTTGGTAGAAGCAACTGCCCACGGAGGTACTACCATCCTGTGGTAGTAGGTTGGTAGACAGCAACTGCCCACAGAGGTACTACCATCCTGTGGTAGTAGGTTGGTAGACAGCAACTGCCCACGGAGGTATTACCATCCTGTGGTAGTAGGTTGGTAGACAGCAACTGCCCACAGAGGTACTACCATCCTGTGGTAGTAGGTTGGTAGACAGCAACTGCCCACAGAGGTACTACCAACCTGTGGTGGTAGGTTGGTAGACAGCAACTGCCCATGGAGGTACTACCATCCTGTGGTGGTAGGTTGGTAGACAGCAACTGCCCACGGAGGTACTACC
This sequence comes from Cherax quadricarinatus, assembly GCF_038502225.1. Taxonomy (NCBI): domain Eukaryota; kingdom Metazoa; phylum Arthropoda; class Malacostraca; order Decapoda; family Parastacidae; genus Cherax; species Cherax quadricarinatus. Next base: position 9,395,807 of record NC_091389.1, on the reverse strand, counting down.
ATCCTGTGGTGGTAGGTTGGTAGACAGCAACTGCCCATGGAGGTACTACCATCCTGTGGTGGTAGGTTGGTAGACAGCAACTGCCCATGGAGGTACTACCATCCTGTGGTAGTAGGTTGGCAGACAGCAACTGCCCACGGAGGTACTACCATCCTGTGGTGGTAGGTTGGTAGACAGCAACCACCCAGGGAGGTACTACCATCCTGTGGTAGTAGGTTGGTAGACAGCAACCACCCAGGGAGGTACTACCATCCTGTGGTAGTAGGTTGGTAGACAGCAACTGCCCACGGAGGTACTACCATCCTGTGGTAGTAGGTTGGTAGACAACAACTGCCCAGGGAGGTACTACCATCCTGTGGTGGTAGGTTGGTAGACAGCAACTGCCCACGGAGGTACTACCATCCTGTGGTAGGTTGGTAGACAGCAACTGCCCACGGAGGTACTACCATCCTGTGGTGGTAGGTTGGTAGACAGCAACTGCCCACGGAGGTACTACCATCCTGTGGTGGTAGGTTGGTAGACAGCAACTGCCCACGGAGGTACTACCATCCTGTGGTAGGTTGGTAGACAGCAACTGCCCACGGAGGTACTACCATCCTGTGGAAGTAGGTTGGTAGACAGCAGCCACCCAGGGAGATACTACTATCCTGCCAGTGAGTGTAAAATGTAAACCTGTAATTGTTTTACATGATGGTAGGATTGCTGGTGTCTTTTTTCTGTCTCATGAACATGCAAGATTTCAGGTACGTCTTGCTACTTCTACTTACACTTAGGTCACACTACACATACATGTACAAGCATATATATACACACCCCTCTGGGTTTTCTTCTATTTTCTTTCTAGTTCTTGTTCTTGTTTATTTCCTCTTATCTCCATGGGGAAGTGGAACAAAATTCTTCCTCCGTAAACCATGCATGATGTAAGAGGCGACTAAAATGCCGGGAGCAAGAGGCTAGTAACCCCTTCTCCTGTCTATATTACTCCTGTGATGCAATAAAATCACAGTAAACAGGTAATATCGCAACATGCAGAACAACTACATTGTGAAAGAATAGCGAAATTGCAAGCGTTTTCGTGACTTCTTACATTATCAAAGAACTATGTAGTTCCTTGATAATGTGAGAAGTCATGAAAGTGCTTGGAATTTCGCTGTTCTTTCACAGTGGTTCTGCATATTACTCCTGTATATATTACTTTTGTTTTTCTTTTTGGGCCACCCTGCTTCAGTGGGATACAGCCGTTGCATTGAAAGAAGCAGCAGCTCTTCCCAAACAGTAATAAAGCACTCTTAGTTTTATTTTGTCATCCTTTCTTCCTCCCAGTAATTTATATCTGTGACAACACGCAAGGATTTTTGAACTGAAAAACAAGGTCTATATACAAATGCTTTGTTACAGGGGATTGTGGAGGATGCTTATCCAAGAATAGTGTGGGAGGGTAAGGTAAAGAAGCGGATGACTCTACGAGAAGGTGAGAAGAATTGCTCTCTTGCCACCAACTCTGCTTTGTATTTTGGGATTTTATTCACACATACACAAGAAAAATTATAATGATGTTGGTAAAATTAGTGACTATGTTAAGTAAAGGACACAAGTGTAACTAATGTACAACTAAGCTCTGATGATGCTCTTGTTTCATTTCAGTGCTGCTGGACGGATCGAAGGGGCTTCAGTTGGATGTGTTTGGATATGGCACGCATGCCGACACAATTCACGACTACATTCAAGAAGGCAAAAGCAACGGAACCATTTGGATGGCATTTGCCAAGACAAGATTGGTGAAGTACCGGGGTCCTGTTCAAAATGGCTGGTGTGAGCTGAGTTTGAGGGCAGGGAACAGAGTTGCGGCTGATGCTGAGGTCTGGATCGTTGCGAAGCCTGAGACTGTTTCACTAAATGCAGCTCTACCATCATCCTCAAAATCAAAGACACAGACTGCTGCTTCCTGTCATGCTGGGCCGAGCGGCCGGAATAAGCGAAAACAACCTGAGCATTTCACCGTAGTTTGCCACTGCAACTCTAGCAGAAAAGTGACTGTATGTGCCGTTGTGAAGGAAATTCTGAAAACCCCAGAGCCAACTAAATTTGGGACGTTCCACCTGATGATGGCCGTCTTTGACCCATCGTGCTGTGTAGACATGCCGATACGGGACGATCTTCCCATACATGTATTTTTCAATGACACCAGCATTCGTGATCTTCCTGGAGGTGTCTCGATCGGTGATATCTTGCTGTTAAGAAACATATCCGTAAGTTGTAGCAAGAAGCTAAGGATAATGGGGTATAGTGATAGTGATCGAGAACAGAATAGCGTTGTGGGATATAGTGATAGAGTACAGGTGCTCCTCGACTTGCAATGGCGTTACATTCCAACAAACCCATTGTAAGTTGATGGTGGATGCTGATGATGGATGCTAACGATAATGGATGATGATGATGGATGCTTACGATAATGGATGATGATGATGGCTGCTGCTGGTGGTGGTGGTTGTAGTTTTATAATACTGAACTTAAATGTAAATAACATTATTAAGGAGAGGGGTGGGATTAAATTATGGGGAATCAAATACAAAATGGGAGTTGACACAGTTACTTTTTACTGATGATACTGTACTTATGGGAGATTCTAAAGAAAAATTGCAAAGGCTAGTGGATGAGTTTGGGAGGACATGTAAGGGTAGAAAGTTGAAAGGAATATAGATAAGAGTAAGGTGATGACGGTATCAAACAATTTAGATAAAGAAAAATTGGATATCACATTGGAGGGAGGGAGTAAGGAAGAAGTGAATGTTTTCAGATATTTGGGAGTTGACTTGTCAGCAGATGGGTTTATGAAGGATGAGGTTAACCATAGAATTGATGAAGGAAAAAAGGTGAGTGGTGCGTTGAGGTATTTATGGAGACAAAAAAACGTTATCCATGGAGGCAAAGAAGGGAATGTATGAGAGTACAGTGGACCCCCGCATAGCGACTTTAATCCGTGCAAGAGGGCTGGTTGTTATGCGAAATGTTCGGTATGCGAATTAATTTTCCCCATAAGAAATAATGGAAATCAAATTAATCCGTGCAAGACACCCAAAAGTATGAAAAAAAAAATTTTTTACCACATGAAATGTTAATTTTAATACACACAAACTGAAAAAGGCATGCACAATTACATGACACTTACTTTTATTGAAGATCTGGTGATGATTGATGGGATGGGAGGAGGGGAGAGAGAGTGTTAGTGTTTAGAAGGGGAATCCCCTTCCATTAGGACTTGAGGTAGCAAGTCCTTTTCTGGGGTTACTTCCCTTCTTCTTTTAATGCCACTACGACCAGCTTCAGAGTCACTGGACTTCTGTCGCACAACATATCTGTCCATAGTGGCCTGTACCTCTCGTTCCTTTATGACTTCCCTAAATTGTTTCACAACATTGTCAGTGTACAGGTTGCCAACACGGCTTGCAATAGCTGTGTGAGGGTGATTTTCATCCATGAAGGTTTGCACTTCAAGCCACTTTGCACAGATTTCCTTAATCTTTGTAGTAGGCAACTTCTTCAATTTCTCTCTCCCCTCCTCTGAACCAGTTTCCTCAGGTCTGGCCTCTTGCTGTTGAAGTTGATCTATCAGCTCATCAGTGGTTAGTTCTTCATTGTCCTCCTCCACCAACTCTTCCACATCATCCCCACTAACCTCCAACCCCAAGGACTTTCCCAATGGCATAATCCTCTCAGGGTTAGCCTCAAACCCTTCAAAATCCCTTTTGTCTACACATTCTGGCCACAGTTTCTTCCAAGCAGAGTTCAAGGTCTTCTTAGTCACTCCCTCCCAAGCCTTACCTATAAGGTTTACACAACTGAGGATATTAAAGTGCTCTCTCCAAAACTCTCTTAGAGTCAGTTGAGTTTCTGAGGTCACTACAAAGCACCTTTCAAACAGAGCTTTTGTGTACAGTTTTTTGAAGTTTGCAATAACCTGCTGGTCCATGGGCTGCAGGAGAGGAGTGGTATTAGGAGGCAAAAACTTCACCTTAATGAATTTCATGTCCCCATAAAGTCGCTCTGCCACGTCTGTAGGATGACCAGGGGCATTGTCTAACACCAGGAGGCACTTAAGTTCTAATTTCTTTTCAGTTAGGTAATCTTTCACATTGGGGGCAAATGCATGGTGTAACCAGTCATAGAAAAAGTCCCTAGTGACCCATGCCTTACTGTTTGCCCTCCACAGCACACACAAATTCTCCTTGAGGACATTCTTTTGCCTGAACGGTCTGGGAGTTTCAGAGTGATACACTAATAAAGGCTTAACTTTGCAATCACCACTAGCATTGGAACACATCAACAAAGTAAGCCTGTCTTTCATAGGCTCATGTCCTGGGAGTGCCTTTTCCTCCTGAGTAATGTAGGTCCTGCTTGGCATTTTCTTCCAAAACAGGCCTGTTTCATCACAATTAAACACTTGTTCAGGTTTCAGTCCTTCACTGTCTATGTACTTCTTGAATTCCTGCACATATTTTTCAGCTGCTTTGTGGTCCGAACTGGCAGCCTCACCATGCCTTATCACACTATGTATGCCACTACGCTTCTTAAATCTCTCAAACCAACCTTTGCTGGCCTTAAATTCACTCACATCATCACTAGTTGCAGGCATTTTTTTAATTAAATCCTCATGCAACTTCCTACCCTTTTCGCTTATGATCGCTTGAGAGACGCTATCTCCTGCTAGCTGTTTTTCATTTATCCACACCAATAAGAGTCTCTCAACATCTTCCATCACTTGCGATCTCTGTTTCGAAAACACAGTTAAACCTTTGGCAAGAACAGCTTCCTTGATTGCCTTTCTGTTGCCCACAATAGTAGAGATAGTTGATTTGGGTTTCTTGTACAACCTGACCAGGTCGGTGACACGCACTCCACTCTCATACTTATCAATGATCTCTTTCTTCATCTCTATAGGAATTCTCACCCTTATTCCTGTAGGGTTGGCACTAGAAGCTTTCTTGGGGCCCATGGTCACTTATTTTCCAGATAAAGCACCGAAAACACTGTAATAATACGAAATATTCCGATTGTATGCTTGGATGTTACCCCGGAGGCTGGCTGGTAAACAATGCCACCGGCGGAACATGTGAGGCTGGCTGAGGGCGCACATTGGACGCGTCTTGGACGAAGAGCGGTGAGCGGATTTTTGGGAGGTATGCGAGGCAAAATTTTTGCGATAAAAGCGAGCGGTATGCGGATTGTACAGTATGCGATGCGTACGGTATGCGGGGGTCCACTGTATAGTGGTACCAACACTTATATGTGTGTGAAGCTTGGGTTGTAAATACTGCGGCAAGGAGGCAGTTGGAGGCAGTGGAGATGTTGTGTTTAAGGGCAATGTGTGGTGTAAATATTATGCAGAGAATTTGTAGTGTGAAAATTAGGAGGTGTGGAGTTACTAAAAGTATTAGTCAGAGGGCTGAAGAGGGGTTGTTGAGGTGATTTGGTCATTTAGAGAGAATCAAACAAAGTAGAAAGACTTGGAGAGTGTATAAATCTGTAGGGAAAGAAAGGCAGGGTAGGGGTCATCCCTGAAAAGAAGGTTTTGTGGGTGAGGGGCTTGGACTTAGAGCAAGTGCACGTGAGTGTGTTAGGAGTGAATGGAGATGAATGGTTTTTGGGACCTGAACAGCTGTTGGAGTGTGAGCAGGGTAATATTTTGTGAAGGGATACAGGGAAACCAGTTAGCCGGACTCGAGTCCTGGAAATGGGAAGTACAATGCCTGCACTTTAAAGGAGGGGTTTGGAATATTGGCAATTTGGAGTGACATCTAAGCTGTCGTATCTGAGCGCCTCTGTAAAGACTGATTATGTATGAGTGATAAGGAAAGTGTTGAATGATGATGAAATTTTTTCTTTTTTTCTTTTTGGGTAACCGTGCCTCGGTGGGAAATGGCCGACGTTATTTTATTGTACGTGTTGTGACATTATTTTCATCAGTTTGGTATACCTTAGTGTATATGCTGAGATTTTACCACAGATAGTGAAGCTGATAGACTTCAAACCTTATAAATTAACCATTGATAGGCTTGAAACTTTGTAAATTAACCTCTTTAGGCTTTAAACCTTCTAAATTAACCCATTAATGTTCCATCATGGAAATAAAGGGATTTGTATGTGTTTCTATTTTGTTATAGACTGGACCTTTTTAAGACCTTTTTACCCGTGACTTTTCCTGTGACTTTCATAGTTTTGCTGGTGTGATTTTTTGAAAGTGAGTCCAAGCAGTCATTCTTGGTGCTTACAAGCGATTGTAAGCCACCCTACACTGCTTGGCATTTGTCAAGTCTAGAACTACACTGCTTGACATCTGTCAAGTCTAGAACTACACTGCTTGGCATTTGTCAAGTCTAGAACTACAGTGGACCCCCGCATACCGTTGACATCACATAACGTTAAATCCGCATAGCGATACATTTTATCACTAAAATTTTGCCTAACATAGCGCTAAAAAACTCGCTCAGCGCTATTCGTCCGAGATGCGTCTATGTGCGGCCTGAGCCAGCCTCACATGTTCCGCCTGTGGCATTGTTTACAAGCCAGCCTCCGCTGTAACATCCAAGCATACAATCGGAACATTTCATATTATTACAGCATTTTTGGTGATTTTATCTGCAAAATAAGTGACCATGGGCCCCAAGAAAGCTTCTAGTGCCAACCCTGTGGTAAAAAGGGTGAGAAATATTATCGAAATACTGTGGTACCATGGTCAACTGCTGATGCTGCTGCTGTAGCACTGTCTGCTGCTGTAGCACCGTCAGCTGCTGCTGCTGCTGCTGTACCACTGTCAGCTGCTGCTGATGCTGTAGTACCATCTGCTGCTGCTGTAGCACCTTCTGCTGCTGCTGTAGCACTGTCAGCTGCTGCTGTAGCACTGTCAGCTGCTGCTGCTGTAGCACTGTCAGCTGCTGCTGCTGCTGCTGTAGCACTGTCAGCTGCTGCTGCTGCTGCTGTAGCACTGTCAGCTGCTGCTGCTGCTGCTGTAGCACTGTCAGCTGCTGCTGCTGCTGCTGTAGCACTGTCAGCTGCTGCTGCTGCTGCTGTAGCACTGTCAGCTGCTGCTGCTGCTGCTGTAGCACTGTCAGCTGCTGCTGCTGCTGTAGCACTGTCAGCTGCTGCTGCTGCTGCTGTAGCACCATCAGCTGCTGCTGCTGCTGCTGTAGTACCGTCTGCTGCTGCTGTAGCACCGTCTGCTGCTGCTGTAGCACTGTCAGCTGCTGCTGCTGCTGTAGCACCGTTGTTGGTGTGGCTTATTGAGAATACCAAGAAACAATTAACCCCAGAGGGTTAGCCACCCAGGATAACCCAAAAAAGTCAGTGTCATCGAAGACTGTCTAACTTATTTCCATTGGGGTCCTTAATCTTGTCTCCCAGGATGCAACCCACACCAGTCGACTAACACGCAGGTGAACAGGGGAAAACGCCTGGAACTAGTGCTCATATTGGTGAATTTAAAGCCAGCAAAGGTTGGTTTGAGAGATTTAAGAATTGTAGTGGCATACACAGTGTGATAAGGCTTGTTCTGGAAGAAAATGCCAAACAGGACCTACAGTACTCAGGAGGAAAAGGCACTCCCAGGACACAGTGTCTCATCAGTCATTGCTGCATCTTCAATAAAGGTAAGTGTCATTTATTCTTCATTTAGTAGAGTAGTACATGCACAATATATACTGTGCATGTACTACTCTACTATTGTGCATGTATCCTTCTCTTTGTGTGTAGGAAAATGTATATTTCATGTGGTAAAATTTTTTTTTTCATACTTTTGGGTGTCTTGCACGGATTAATTTGATTTCCATTGTTTCTTATGGGGAAAATTCATTTGCATAACGATAATTTCGCATAACAATGAGCTCTCAGGAACGGATTAATATCGTTATGCGGGGGTCCACTGTACACTGTTTGACATCCGTCAAGTGTAGAACTACACTGCTTGACTCACGAAATCGTAATGACACGATTGCAAACAAACCATACCATGGGCGGGATTTGAACCCGCGGTCAGAGTTTTGAGACTCTCTGACCGCGGGTTCAAATCCCGCCCATGGTATGGTTTACACTGCTTGACAACCGCCAAGTGTAGAACTACACTGCTTGACATCTGTCAAGTCTAGAATGAGTTAAGAATCTTTGATTGGCTCACTGTGGAAGACAAAAACTTCAACTAATTGGCTAGATGCACCACAATTTATTTAATATTCCATGATAGGCCTATATAAATTTTTCTGGCTGTAAGAATGACAAAGCAGTTAACTGTCGTACTTGTGGTTGCAGCTGGAGCCGTACAAAGACAAGATCCACGGGACGGTCTACGACCCCAAGCAGATTATTAAGTTTTCATCTGACCCGGAAGTCCCCATCGAGGCAATCACCCTTAAGCCCCGTTATGAAATACCTGGTGAGTGGTCAGTGGATTGGGGATCATGGGAACCATAAAGAGGATTTCATCATATAAAAAAAATGTGGCAAAATAGGTACTCCTCACTTAACGACCGAGTTCCATTCCTAAGAGTCGGTTAACCCTTAAACTGTCCAAACATAGATCTACGCTTTTACCGCTAGAGCTCTGAACGTAGAGCTACGTTTTTTTTAACATTTGAAAGCACGTAAAATAAAACGCAAATCTACGTTTGGAGCACTAACAGTTGAGGGGTTAAGTGAGGAGTCTCCCCTTATTGATATTTCCAGCACACTGTACTGGTAATGGGTTTGTGTCAGGCATCTTTGATATTGTTTTAATGTCGCCTTTGCACCATTTATAACTTTTTTAGTATATTGAAAATAGAACTAGGCATTAAAACACAATAAAAAAAAGTAAAATACACACACAGTACAGTGGTCGGAGAGGTGGTCGTAAGTCTGAGTGGTCGTTAAACAGGCAGGTCGCTTGACGATCAGCTCCCAATGCAACCAATTATGTCGGAGAGGTGGTCGTAAGTCTGAGTGGTCATTAAACAGGCAGGTCCGCTTGACGATCAGCTCCCAATGCGACCAATTATGTCGGAGAGGTGGTCGTAAGTCTGAGTGGTCATTAAACAGGCAGGTCCGCTTGACGATCAGCTCCCAATGCGACCAATTATGTAAGCGTATTTATGTAAGTGCATTTGTACGTGTATGTTTGGGGGTCTGAAATGGACTAATCTAATTCACAATATTGCTTATGGGAACAAATTCGGTTAGTACTGGCACCTGAACATACTTCTGGAATGAAATAATATCGTAAACCGGGGGTCCACTGTATTACCTGTATGCTAAACAACCCTCTTAACCACAAACATGTCAAAAACTCTCTTACTTTCATTACCTGTAATCATAATCCAGTCATAAGTAATATAATTTGTAAATTTATTGTTTATGAGCCTATACAGTGGACCCCCGGATAACGATATTTTTTCACTCCAGAAGTATGTTCAGGTGCCAGTACTGACCGAATTTGTTCCCATAAGGAATATTGTGAAGTAGATTAGTCCATTTCAGACCCCCAAACATACACGTACAAACGCACTTACATAAATACACTTACATAACTGGTCGCATTGGGAGGTGATCGTTAAGCGGGGGTCCACTGTACATGTATATTCGTAAGTTTGGCCAAAATGCTTTGCATAACTATGGACTTTCTATATGTACACCTAAATGTGACTCGTCCCTGTACAAATGTGTCATTCTAAAATAAATTATTATTATTATTATATTATTACGTTAATAGATTTTGTTGGTGGTGGTAATGGTGGGCTGGCAACCCTGCATTTGTATGTCCGCTAACACAGTATTCCGGTTAAACCACAGTAATCAAATTATTCTTTCTTTCAACGCACCGGCCTTATCCCACCGAGGTGGGGTGGCCCAAAAGGAAAAAGAAAAGTTTCTCCTTTTAAATTTAATAATATATACAGGAGAAGGGGTTACTAGCCCCTTGCTCCTGGCATTTTAGTCGCCTCTTACGACACACATGGCTTACGGAGGAAGAATTCTGTTCCACTTCCCCATGGAGAAGCAATAATTTTTTTTTTTTTAACAAGTCAGCTGTCTCCCACCGAGGCAGGGTGACCCACCGAGGCAGGGTGACCCACCGAGGCAGGGTGATCCAAAAAGAAAGAAAATCCCCCAAAAAAAAATACTTTTTTGCAGAGGTGCTCAGAACACAACAGTTTAGAAGCACATACGTATAAAGAAACACAACATATCCCTCCAAACTGCCAATATCCCGAAACCCCTCCTTTAGAGTGCAGGCATTGTACTTCCCATTTCCAGGACTCAAGTCCGGCTATATAAAAATAACCGGTTTCCCTGAATCCCTTCACTAAATATTACCCTGCTCACACTCCAACAGATCATCAGGTCCCAAATACCTTTTGTCTCCATTCACTCCTATCGAACACTCTCACGCATGCCTGCTGGAAGTCCAAGCCCCTCGCCCACAAAACCTCCCTTACCCCTTCCTTCCAAGCCTCAGGCTGTGTGGGCCAGCAGGCTGCCAACAGCAACAGCCTGTAGAGAAATGGTTCACAGAGCCGACAAGTTTATAAATTAACACGTGTACAACTTAGTAGGTATCTTTATTGAGGAAATGTTTCATCAGACAGTGGCTTCATCAGTCCTATACCAAGGAGACTGGTGAAAATCAAAAGGAGTTAGAGGTAATCAGTCCCTCAGCCTGGAGTCTATGTAATCAGTCCATCAATCTTGAAAAGAATGCAGCATATGCTGTATGATAAAGTCACTGTGTGAAATATTTCCTCAATAAAGATAACCAAATGTTATACATGTGTCTAATTTATTAACAGCCTGGTTGAAGCAGCAGTCTATCCTCACAGCCTGGAACAAGGCTGCGAGGATACACATCGGTCATTTCCCACCAAGGTACGGTGACCCAACGAAGAAGAAAAACTTTAATAATCACTCACTCTATCACTGTCTTGCCTTAGGCGTACCAATAAGACAGTTCAAAAACTGTAGTACCAATAAGACAGTTCAAAAACTGTAGTACCAATAAGACAGTTCAAAAACTGTAGTATCAGCAAACCTCTGGCAAGACAGTGATGGAGTGAGTGATGGTGAAAGTTTTTCTTCTTATTATGATTCACTTAATTTCCTTCTTGACGACTATGTTGTGTTTATGCTACTTTTTTGAATTTATAAATGGCTAATGTGTAAAAGAATCAAAATGACATTTTTAATAACTGAATTACACAGTACCTCATACACGGCCAGATGAAGTTCGTGAGAAAGTCATCTCGCTACGTGATTGGTGGGGGGTACAGAAGGATATGTTAATGCCGGCCACCAACACTAATGCAGACGGAGCCGAGCTGCTGAGCAGCTGCGATGACACGCCTGACTTGCAAATCAAAGAAATTTTGGAAGTAATGGCCTTCACATTATGTTGTCAGGTTAGTCTTACGTACATTATTATTATTATTATTTAAAATGATGCATAAATAAAAAAAAATAAAAAAAATTCAAATTGCTGAAAACCGTCTTAAGAACAAGACGACCACTGAAAATAATGCAGGTTGTCCTCAGCTTACGATGGGGTTACATTCCGACACGCTCGTTGTAAGTCAGAAATATCATAAGTTGAATGTGAAAATAATATGCTAAATAAATAAGAAAATAACAACTACTGTCATTGAATAAATAGAGCAAGTAATTACAGTAACTAAATAACAGTATTGAAGAGTAAATGAATGCAAGTTAGGGACTTGTTGCCTTCATGCTGGGTAATTATCTTAAAGGTTCATCTCTAATTAATTGCTGCCGCACCATCGTAAGGTGGAAATATCGTAAGCCATGGAACACCTGTAAATATGAATATAGTAATTGAAAAGTGCTGTATTAGCTAAGCGCTCTTAAGCAACTGTAGTATTAGCAAGTATGCTTGTACACGCATTTACAACCCTCATTGAGGTGTGTGTCTACCATGGGTATACACTGAGTGCTTTTGTTTTCTGGGCACACAGGTTATGGAGACATACAGAGTGAAGGCCACCAACAGAGAGTGTCTCTTCAAGGTTCAAGACGGCACAATGACCCAGATCTGCTTCAAAGAGGTATGTGTAGTTGTCGTATCAGATGTTAGCATATTAAATGAATAACATCGACCAGTGTTCAGCAGACTGTGCAGTGTCATCTTTACACCCAAAAATGGCTTGTATAACCAGTCACTTTTCATGTGATATATTAAATGTCATCCATTTTTAAAAATTATGTATCGTGTGGAAATAAATAATTATTTTTAATGCACCGGCCGTCTCCCACCAAGGCAGGGTGACCTAAAAAGAAAAATAAGTCTCTCTTTTTACATGTAGTAATTTGTGCATTAGAAGAGATTACTAGTCTCATGCTCCCATGCTCCCTCCTGTGCAGCACTAGCCCTATGCTCCCTCCTGTGCAGCACTAGCCCTATGCTCCCTCCTGTACAGCAGTAGCCCTATGCTCCCTCCTGTACAGCAGTAGCCCTATGCTCCCTCCTGTACATCAGTAGCCCTATGCTCCCTCCTGTACAGCAGTAGCCCTATGCTCCCTCCTGTACAGCAGTAGCCCTATGCTCCCTCCTGTACATCAGTAGCCCTATGCTCCCCTCCTGTACATCAGTAGACCTATGCTCCCTCCTGTACAGCAGTAGCCCTATGCTCCCTCCTGTACATCAGTAGCCCTATGCTCCCTCCTGTACATCAGTAGCCCTATGCTCCCCTCCTGTACATCAGTAGACCTATGCTCCCTCCTGTACAGCAGTAGCCCTATGCTCCCTCCTGTACAGCAGTAGCCCTATGCTCCCTCCTGTACAGCAGTAGCCCTATGCTCCCTCCTGTACAGCAGTAGCCCTATGCTCCCTCCTGTACATAAGTAGCCCTATGCTCCCCTCCTGTACAGCAGTAGCCCTATGCTCCCTCCTGTACATCAGTAGCCCTATGCTCCCTCCTGTACAGCAGTAGCCCTATGCTCCCTCCTGTACATCAGTAGCCCTATGCTCCCTCCTGTACAGCAGTAGCCCTATGCTCCCTCCTGTACAGCAGTAGCCCTATGCTCCCCTCCTGTACAGCAGTAGCCCTATGCTCCCTCCTGTACAGCAGTAGCCCTATGCTCCCTCCTGTACATCAGTAGCCCTATGCTCCCTCCTGTACAGCAGTAGCCCTATGCTCCCATCCTGAACTGCAGTAGCCCTATGCTCCCTCCTGTACAGCAGTAGCCCTATGCTCCCTCCTGTACAGCAGTAGCCCTATGCTCCCTCCTGTACAGCAGTAGCCCTATGCTCCCTCCTGTACAGCAGTAGCCCTATGCTCCCTCCTGTACAGCAGTAGCCCTATGCTCCCTCCTGTACAGCAGTAGCCCTATGCTCCCTCCTGTACAGCAGTAGCCCTATGCTCCCTCCTGTACATCAGTAGCCCTATGCTCCCTCCTGTACAGCAGTAGCCCTATGCTCCCCTCCTGTACAGCAGTAGCCCTATGCTCCCTCCTGTACAGCAGTAGCCCTATGTTCCCTCCTGTACATCAGTAGCCCTATGCTCCCCTCCTGTACATCAGTAGCCCTATGCTCCCTCCTGTACAGCAGTAGCCCTATGCTCCCTCCTGTACAGCAGTAGCCCTATGCTCCCTCCTGTACAGCAGTAGCCCTATGCTCCCCTCCTGTACAGCAGTAGCCCTATGCTCCCTCCTGTACAGCAGTAGCCCTATGCTCCCCTCCTGTACAGCACTAGCCCTATGCTCCCTCCTGTACAGCAGTAGCCCTATGCTCCCTCCTGTACAGCAGTAGCCCTGTGCTCCCCTCCTTTACATCAGTAGCCCTATGTTCCCTTCCTGTACATCAGTAGCCCTATGCTCCCTCCTGTACATCAGTAGCCCTATGTTCCCTTCCTGTACATCAGTAGCCCTATGCTCCCTCCTGTACAGCAGTAGCCCTATGTTCCCTTCCTGTACATCAGTAGCCCTATGCTCCCCTCCTGTACATCAGTAGCCCTATGCTCCCTCCTGTACATCAGTAGCCCTATGCTCCCCTCCTGTACGTCAGTAGCCCTATGCTCCCTCCTGTACAGCAGTAGCCCTATGTTCCCTCCTGTACAGCAGTAGCCCTATGCTCCCCTCCTGTACATCAGTAGCCCTATGCTCCCCTCCTGTACATCAGTAGCCCTATGTTCCCTCCTGTACATCAGTAGCCCTATGCTCCCTCCTGTACAGCAGTAGCCCTATGTTCCCTCCTGTACAGCAGTAGCCCTATGCTCCCCTCCTGTACAGCAGTAGCCCTATGCTCCCTCCTGTACAGCAGTAGCCCTATGCTCCCCTCCTGTACAGCAGTAGCCCTATGCTCCCTCCTGTACAGCAGTAGCCCTGTGCTCCCCTCCTGTACATCAGTAGCCCTATGTTCCCTTCCTGTACATCAGTAGCCCTATGCTCCCCTCCTGTACATCAGTAGCCCTATGTTCCCTCCTGTACAGCAGTAGCCCTATGCTCCCCTCCTGTACAGCAGTAGCCCTATGCTCCCTCCTGTACAGCAGTAGCCCTATGCTCCCCTCCTGTACAGCAGTAGCCCTATGCTCCCTCCTGTACAGCAGTAGCCCTGTGCTCCCCTCCTGTACATCAGTAGCCCTATGTTCCCTTCCTGTACATCAGTAGCCCTATGCTCCCCTCCTGTACATCAGTAGCCCTATGCTCCCTCCTGTACAGCAGTAGCCCTATGCTCCCTCCTGTACAGCAGTAGCCCTATGCTCCCTCCTGTACATCAGTAGCCCTATGCTCCCCTCCTGTACATCAGTAGACCTATGCTCCCTCCTGTACAGCAGTAGCCCTATGCTCCCTCCTGTACATCAGTAGCCCTATGCTCCCTCCTGTACATCAGTAGCCCTATGCTCCCCTCCTGTACATCAGTAGACCTATGCTCCCTCCTGTACAGCAGTAGCCCTATGCTCCCTCCTGTACAGCAGTAGCCCTATGCTCCCTCCTGTACAGCAGTAGCCCTATGCTCCCTCCTGTACAGCAGTAGCCCTATGCTCCCTCCTGTACATAAGTAGCCCTATGCTCCCCTCCTGTACAGCAGTAGCCCTATGCTCCCTCCTGTACATCAGTAGCCCTATGCTCCCTCCTGTACAGCAGTAGCCCTATGCTCCCTCCTGTACATCAGTAGCCCTATGCTCCCTCCTGTACAGCAGTAGCCCTATGCTCCCTCCTGTACAGCAGTAGCCCTATGCTCCCCTCCTGTACAGCAGTAGCCCTATGCTCCCTCCTGTACAGCAGTAGCCCTATGCTCCCTCCTGTACATCAGTAGCCCTATGCTCCCTCCTGTACAGCAGTAG
Organism: Cherax quadricarinatus; assembly: GCF_038502225.1. NCBI lineage: Eukaryota > Metazoa > Arthropoda > Malacostraca > Decapoda > Parastacidae > Cherax > Cherax quadricarinatus. The sequence continues at coordinate 9,380,493 of NC_091389.1, read as the reverse complement.
CCCTATGCTCCCCTCCTGTACAGCAGTAGCCCTATGCTCCCTCCTGTACAGCAGTAGCCCTATGCTCCCTCCTGTACAGCAGTAGCCCTATGCTCCCTCCTGTACAGCAGTAGCCCTATGCTCCCTCCTGTACAGCAGTAGTCCTATGCTCCCTCCTCTACAGCAGTAGCCCTATGCTCCCTCCTGTACAGCAGTAGCCCTATGCTCCCTCCTGTACAGCAGTAGCCCTATGCTCCCTCCTGTACATCAGTAGCCCTATGCTCCCTCCTGTACAGCAGTAGCCCTATGCTCCCCTCCTGTACAGCAGTAGCCCTATGCTCCCTCCTGTACAGCAGTAGCCCTATGTTCCCTCCTGTACATCAGTAGCCCTATGCTCCCCTCCTGTACATCAGTAGCCCTATGCTCCCTCCTGTACAGCAGTAGCCCTATGCTCCCTCCTGTACAGCAGTAGCCCTATGCTCCCTCCTGTACAGCAGTAGCCCTATGCTCCCCTCCTGTACAGCAGTAGCCCTATGCTCCCTCCTGTACAGCAGTAGCCCTATGCTCCCCTCCTGTACAGCACTAGCCCTATGCTCCCTCCTGTACAGCAGTAGCCCTATGCTCCCTCCTGTACAGCAGTAGCCCTGTGCTCCCCTCCTTTACATCAGTAGCCCTATGTTCCCTTCCTGTACATCAGTAGCCCTATGCTCCCTCCTGTACATCAGTAGCCCTATGTTCCCTTCCTGTACATCAGTAGCCCTATGCTCCCTCCTGTACAGCAGTAGCCCTATGTTCCCTTCCTGTACATCAGTAGCCCTATGCTCCCCTCCTGTACATCAGTAGCCCTATGCTCCCTCCTGTACATCAGTAGCCCTATGCTCCCCTCCTGTACGTCAGTAGCCCTATGCTCCCTCCTGTACAGCAGTAGCCCTATGTTCCCTCCTGTACAGCAGTAGCCCTATGCTCCCCTCCTGTACATCAGTAGCCCTATGCTCCCCTCCGGTACATCCGTAGCCCTATGTTCCCTCCTGTACATCAGTAGCCCTATGCTCCCTCCTGTACAGCAGTAGCCCTATGTTCCCTTCCTGTACATCAGTAGCCCTATGCTCCCCTCCTGTACATCAGTAGCCCTATGCTCCCTCCTGTACAGCAGTAGCCCTATGCTCCCCTCCTGTACAGCAGTAGCCCTATGCTCCCTCCTGTACAGCAGTAGCCCTGTGCTCCCCTCCTGTACATCAGTAGCCCTATGTTCCCTTCCTGTACATCAGTAGCCCTATGCTCCCTCCTGTACAGCAGTAGCCCTATGCTCCCTCCTGTACATCAGTAGCCCTATGCTCCCTCCTGTACAGCAGTAGCCCTATGCTCCCTCCTGTACATCAGTAGCCCTATGCTCCCTCCTGTACAGCAGTAGCCCGGAAACCTAACCTGCTGTATAAGTGGGGCCCTCCTGCACAGCAGTGGCCTGGAACTTAACCTGCTGTATAAGCAGGGGCCCTCCTGTACAGCAGTAGCCTGGAACCCAACCTGCTGTATAAGCAGGGCCCTCCTGTACAGCAGTAGCCTAGAACCTAACCTGCTGTATAAGCAGGGGCCCTCCTGTACAGCAGTAGCCTAGAACCTAACCTGCTGTATAAGCAGGGCCCTCCTGTACAGCAGTAGCCTGGAACCCAACCTGCTGTATAAGCAGGGCCTTCCTGTACAGCAGTAGCCTGGAACCCAACCTGCTGTATAAGCAGGGCCCTCCTGTACAGCAGTAGCCTGGAACCCAACCTGCTGTATAAGCAGGGCCTTCCTGTACAGCAGTAGCCTGGAACCCAACCTGCTGTATAAGCAGGGCCCTCCTGTACAGCAGTAGCCTGGAACCCAACCTGCTGTATAAGCAGGGCCCTCCTGTACAGCAGTAACCCAGAATCTAACCTGCTGTATAAGCAGGGCCCTCCTGTACAGCAGTAGCCTGGAACCTAACCTGCTGTATAAGCAAGGCCCTCCTGTACAGCAGTAGCCTGGAACCTAACCTGCTGTATAAGCAGGGCCCTCCTGTACAGCAGTAACCCAGAATCTAACCTGCTGTATAAGCAGGGCCCTCCTGTACAGCAGTAGCCTGGAACCTAACCTGCTGTATAAGCAGGGCCCTCCTGTACAGCAGTAGCCTGGAACCCAACCTGCTGTATAAGCAGGGCCCTCCTGTACAGCAGTAACCCAGAATCTAACCTGCTGTATAAGCAGGGCCCTCCTGTACAGCAGTAGCCTGGAACCTAACCTGCTGTATAAGCAGGGCCTTCCTGTATTCATTTTGGGAATTGATTCTCAGATGCCTGTGGTCAGAGGCAGGAGTATATTTCAGGGTGTTGTAATCCAGGAAACGTGGATTACTTGGATTATGTCCATGAAAAATGGATTTCATGGATGCACAGTACTACATTATACATTTTTCACTAGTACAATGTACCTATATAGTATGTCATTGATGCCAGCTATGGTCTGTATAAGTTGTATCATGTACTGCTAGAAATAAACATTATTATTATTAATATTATAGTATGTCATTGGTGTCAGCTATGGTCTGTATAAGTTGTATCATGTTCTGGTAGACATTTTTTTTTTTTTCAACAAGTCGGCCGTCTCCCACCGAGGCAGGGTGACCCGAAAAAGAAAGAAAATCCCCAAAAAGAAAATACTTTCATCATCATTCAACACTTTCACCACACTCACACATTATCACTGTTTTTGCAGAGGTGCTAAGATAAGATAAGATAAGATAAGATTTCGTTCGGATTTTTAACCCCGGAGGGTTAGCCACCCAGGATAACCCAAGAAAGTCAGTGCGTCATCGAGGACTGTCTAACTTATTTCCATTGGGGTCCTTAATCTTGTCCCCCAGGATGCGACCCACACCAGTCGACTAACACCCAGGTACCTATTTGCTGCTAGGTGAACAGGACAACAGGTGTAAGGAAACGTGTCGAAATGTTTCCACCCGCCGGGAATCGAACCCGGGCTCTCCGAATACAACAGTTTAGAAGCATATACGTATAAAGATACACAACATATCCCTCCAAACTGCCAATATCCCAAACCCCTCCTTTAAAGTGCAGGCATTGTACTTCCCATTTCCAGGACTCAAGTCCGACTGTATGGAAATAACCGGTTTCCCTGAATCCCTTCACTAAATATTACCCTGCTCACACTCCAACAGATCGTCAGGTCCCAAGTACCATTCGTCTCCATTCACTCCTATCTAACACGCTCACGCACGCTTGCTGGAAGTCCAAGCCTCTCGCCCACAAAACCTCCTTTACCCTCTCTCTCCAACCCTTTTGAGGACGACCCCTACCCCGCCTTCCTTCCCCTATAGATTTATATGCTTTCCATATCATTCTACTTTGATCCATTTTCTCTAAATGACCAAACCACCTCTACAACCCCTCTTCTGCCCTCTGACTAATACTTTTATTAACTCCACACCTTTTCCTAATTTCCACACTCCGAATTTTCTGCATAATATTTACACCACACATTGCCCTTAGACAGGACATCTCCACTGCCTCCTCGCTGCTGCATTTACAACCCAAGCTTCAGACCCATATAAGAGTGTTGGTACTACGTACTATACTTTCATACATTCCCTTCTTTGCCTCCATTGATAACGTTTTTTGACTCTACATATACCTCAATGCACCACTCACCTTTTTTCCCTCATCAATTCTGTGATTAACCTCATCCTTCATAAATCCATCCGCCGACACGTCAACTCCCAAGTATCTGAAAACATTCACTTCTTCCATACTCCTCCTCCCCAATTTGATATCCAATTTTTCTTTATCTAAATCATTTGATACTCTCATCACCTTACTCTTTTCTATGTTCACTTTCAACTTTCTACCTTTACACACATTCCCAAACTCATCCACTAACCTTTGCAATTTTTCTTTAGAATCTCCCATAAGCACAGTATCATCAGCAAAAAGTAACTGTGTCAATTCCCATTTTGAATTTAATTCCCCATAATTTAATCCCACCCCTCTCCCGAACACCCTAGCATTTACTTCTTTTACAACCCCATCTATAAATATATTAAACAACCATGGTGACATTACACATCCCTGTCTAAGACCTACTTTTACCGGGAAGTAGTCTCCCTCTCTTCTACACACCCTAACTTGAGCCTCACTATCCTCATAAAAACTCTTTACAACATTTAGTAACTTACCACCTATTCCATATACTTGCAACATCTGCCACATTGCTCCTCTATCCACTCTATCATATGCCTTTTCTAAATCCATAAATGCAATAAAAACTTCCCTACCTTTATCTAAATACTGTTCACATATATGCTTCAATGTAAACACTTGATCTACACATCCCCTACCCACTCTGAAGCCTCCCTGCTCATCTGCAATCCTACATTCTGTCTTACCTCTAATTCTTTCAATTATAACCCTACTGTACACTTTTCCTGGTATACTCAGTAAACTTATTCCTCTATAATTTTTACAATCTCTTTTGTCCCCCTTCCCTTTATATAAAGGGACTATACATGCTCTCTGCCAATCCCTAGGTACCTTCCCCTCTTTCATACATTTATTAAAGAAAAGTACCAACCACTCCAACACTATATCCCCCCCTGCTTTTAACATTTCTGTCATGATCCCATCAGTTCCAGCTGCTTTACCCCCTTTCATTCTACGTAATGCCTCACGTACCTCCACCACACTTACATTCTGCTCTTCTTCACTCCTAAAAGATGGTATACCTCCCTGGCCAGTGCATGAAATTACCGCCTCCCTTTCTTCCTCAACATTTAAAAGTTCCTCAAAATATTCTCGCCATCTACCTAATACCTCCATCTCCCCATCTACTAACTCCCCTACTCTGTTTTTAACTGACAAACACATACTTTCCCTAGACTTTCTTAACTTGTTTAACTCACTCCAAAATTTTTTTGTATTTTCATTAAAATTTCTTGACAGTGCCTCTCCCACTCTATCATCTGCTCTCCTTTTGCACTCTCTCACCACTCTCTTCACCTTTCTTTTACTCTCCATGTACTCTGCTCTTCTTATAACACTTCTGCTTTGTAAAAACCTCTCATAAGCTACCTTTTTCTCTTTTATCACACCCTTTACTTCATCATTCCACCAATCACTCCTCTTTCCTCCTGCCCCCACCCTCCTATAACCACAAACTTCTGCCCCACATTCTAATACTGCATTTTTAAAACTATTCCAACCCTCTTCAACCCCCCCACTACTCATCTTTGCACTAGCCCACCTTTCTGCCAATTGTCGCTTATATCTTGCCCGAACTTCCTCCTCCCTTAGTTTATACACTTTCACCTCCCTCTTACTTGTTGTTGCCACCTTCCTCTTTTCCCATCTACCTCTTACTCTAACTGTAGCTACAACTAAATAATGATCCGATATATAAGTTGCCCCTCTATAAACATGTACATCCTGGAGCCTACCCATCAACCTTTTATCCACCAATACATAATCTAACAAACTACTTTCATTACGTGCTACATCATGCCTTGTATATTTATTTATCCTCTTTTTCATAAAATATATATTACTTATTACCAAATTTCTTTCTACACATAGCTCAATTAAAGGCTCCCCATTTACATTTACCCCTGGCACCCCAAATTTACCTACTACTCCCTCCATAACATTTTTACCTACTTTAGCATTAAAATCCCCAACCACCATTACTCTCACACTTGATTCAAAACTCCCCATACATTCACTCAACATTTCCCAAAATCTCTCTCTCCTCTACACTTCTCTCTTCTCCAGGTGCATAAATGCTTACTATAACCCACTTTTCACATCTAATCTTTATTTTACTCCACATAATCCTTGAATTAATACATTTATAGTCCCTCTTTTCCTGCCATAGCTTATCCTTCAACATTATTGCTACTCCTTCTTCAGCTCTAACTCTATTTGAAACCCCTGACCTAATCCCATTTATTCCTCTCCATTGAAACTCTCCCACCCCCTTCAGCTTTGTTTCACTTAAAGCCAGGATATCCAGCTTCTTCTCATTCATAACATCCACAATCATCTCTTTCTTATCATTTGCACAACATCCACGCACATTCAGACTTCCCACTTTGACAATTTTCTTCTTCTTATTCTTTTTAGTAATCTTTACAGGAAAAGGGGTTACTAGCCCATTGTTCCCGGCATTTTAGTTGACTTTTACAACACACATGGCTTACGGAGGAAAGATTCTTATTCCACTTCCCCATGGATATGAAAGGAAAAGTAATAAGACCAAGAACTATTAAGATAAAATCAAAGAAAACTCAGATTAGCGTGTGTAAATAAACGTGTACATGTATGTGTAGTGTGACCTAAGTGTAAGTAGAAGTAGCAAGACATGCCTGTAATCTTGCATATTTATGAGACAGACAAAAGACACCAGCAATCCTACCATCATGTAAAACAATTACAGGCTTTCGTTTTACACTCACTTGGCAGGACGGTAGTAGTACCTCCCTGGGTGGTGGCTTGATTTTTTCTATAACAGCACATATAATGCCTTGTTTTTGTAGTAGCAAGTGACTCGGGGAAGTGTTTACCAGGCCTGCATCAAGGAGGGTCACTTGCATCACTAGCACAAGAGTTGTCACATTCCTTCTTGTACAGGTTCACTCTGCCTTGGCGGGAGACTGCCGTCACGTTAAAAAAATATTAAGACGTTTATGAGGAATTATTCCCCTCTGTATACATTACTAAAGTTAAAAAGAGAAACTTGTTTTTCTTTTTGGGTTGCCCTGCCTCGGTGGGATGCAGCCGGTTTGTTGAAAAAAGAAGATGTCTGAGGAATGTCTTAATATGTCTCACTTAAATTATAATTAGCTCCTTATGATGGTTCCAAATATTGGTACTGTACCTGAGTCTGCCATGACACTGCAGCTTAAATTAGCACACAAAAAATATAAAAACTGACTTATGCATAGGATAGGTAGTTCATTCTCGGTTTAGGGGTTAATTCCGCCTAAGGTTAATCAGTACGCTTTCCTCACTATACAGATCACTCATAGCAAATGTATATCACACAGAATAATCAGGTGAAATGGGACATGACATAATACAAATTAAATCAAAAGTTTATTTCTTTGCAAAGGTTACAATGTGTGTTTACAGTTCAGTAAATCCTCGACTTACAAACACATTGGGGACCTTCTGAATTGTGTATAATATTCATAGTGCTGGATGTCTTCAACTTACGAACACATTGGGGACCTTCTGAATTGTGTATAATATGCCTAATACTGGACGTCTTCAACTTACGAACACATTGGGACCTCCTAAATTGTGTATAGTATTCCTAATACTGGACGTCTTCAACTTACGAACACATTGGGACCTCCTAAATTGTGTATAGTATTCCTAATACTGGACGTCTTCAACTTACGAACACATTGGGACCTCCTAAATTGTGTATAGTATTCCTAATACTGGACGTCTTCAACTTATGAACACATTGGGGACCTGAATTGTGTATAATAATAATATACACAATAATGATATGCAGTGGAACCTTGGTTTTTTAATTTAATTAGTTCCAGATGTCGATTCAGCAACCAAAATTGACAACAACCAAAGCAGTTTTTCCCATAAAGAATAATGTGAATAGAATTAATCCATTCCAGATGCCAAATGACAATGTAATTTTTTTTTTTTTTTTTTTTTCTTTTTTCAACAAGTCGGTCGTCTCCCACCGAGGCAGGGTGACCCAAAAAAAGAAAGAAAATCCTCCAAAAGAAAATACTTTCATCATCATTCAACACTTTCACCACACTCACACATTATCACTGCTTTTGCAGAGGTGCTCAGAATATAACAGTTTAGAAGCATATACGTATAGAGATACACAACATATCCCTCCAAACTGCCAATATCCCAAACCCCTCCTTTAAAGTGCAGGCATTGTACTTCCCATTTCCAGGACTCAAGTCCGACTATATGAAAATAACCGGTTTCCCTGAATCCCTTCACTAAATATTACCCTGCTCACACTCCAACAGATCGTCAGGTCCCAAGTACCATTCGTCTCCATTCACTCCTATCTAACACGCTCACGCACGCTTGCTGGAAGTCCAAGCCCCTTACCCACAAAACCTCCTTTACCCCCTCTCTCCAACCCTTTCGAGGACGACCCCTACCCCTCTTTCCTTCCCCTATAGATTTATATGCTTTCCATGTCATTCTACTTTGATCCATTCTCTCTAAATGACAATGTAATAATATATTAATAATGTACTAACTGCTACATAAAACAAGATTATACAGCTCAGGGAAACTAAAAATGAATACTAAATGAAACTTTCATTGAAATACAGTGGACCCCCGGTTAACGATATTTTTTCACTCCGTAAGTATGTTCAGGTGCCAGTACTGACCGAATTTATTCCCATAAGGAATATTGTGAAGTAGATTAGTCCATTTCAGACCCCCAAACATACACGTACAAACGCACTTACATAAATACACTTACATAATTGGTCACATTCGGAGGTAATCGTTATGCGGGGGTCCACTGTACTGTACAGTAAATGAAAATTGAACAGCCCCTTACGTGTCAGAGGAGAGGTAATAGCATACTGGAAGCAGGAGGTGGAGGAGAGGAGGGGGGATGTCACTGCTTGGAAGGAGACTCACCTGTTAATATGTCATGCAACTGTCCTGGTGATCTCTTCTTTGTCTCTCTTTACCACCGTCCAGTGCGCAATCCACGAGCACTTAACCTGAGCCGCTTCATCCCATTCACGCGAAAACTTGTCTGTCGACAACCGAGACAACTTACAAAAACCGGGACAATTTTCTCGAACGCCTCATTCAAAAACCAATTTATTCGACAAGTAACACAATCAACAACCGAGGTTCAACTAAAATAGCGATATATACAATAAAGGAGATTCTGGTGTTTGTAAGTCAAGGACATACTGTAACGAATTTGTATTTAATAAAGAAAACCTGTAGTTGCTTCATTAAAATATCAGCGCTTTATGACCCTTATGGGTTTAGTGGTTAGTTATGATTATAATAATTCATTAAATTACAGAATATCGTTACTTTTTTATTTTCAGTATAGAGGCCATGACGCGACAACAGAGGGAATAACACAGACGGAGTACTATACTAATCCAGGCAGTCTGATGGTGGATGTGCTTGTCAAAAATGCTTGCTCTGCAGCTGAGAGCATTGTGGTGAGTGTTAAGGTAGAGTGCCTGCACTCTGAAGGAGGGATGGTGGTGGAAAGTACTGTGTAGTGCCTGCACTCTGAAGGAGGGGTGGTGGTGGTTGGAAGTACTGTATAGTGCCTGCACTCTGGAGGGGTGAGGGTGGAAAGTACTGTACAGTGCCTGCACTGTGAAGGAGGGTTGATGAGGGTGGAAAGTAGTGTATAGTGCCTGCACTCTGAAGGAGAAGTGGTGGTGGAAAGTACTGTATAGTGCCTTCACTCTGAAGGAGTGGTGGTGAGAAGTATTGTACAGTGCCTGCACTCTGAAGGAGTGGTGGTGGTGGTGGTGGTGGGAAGTACTGTACAGGTTAGCATAGGCACCACTGTGACCACAAATGCAAGTTTTTACAGAGCATACCACCCGTGGTATGGTTTGTTTGCAGTCATGTCATTACGATTTCGTGAGTCATGTTGACAGCTTTGAGGGGACTTGAGCTAGAGTTCGTCACGGACACGCTAGCGGGAGATTCGTCTGCAAAAACTTGCATTTGTGGTCACAGTGGTGGCCTATGCTAACCTTCCTACAGTGTAGAAATATACCTAGTTGGATGAATCTTATTGAAGCAGCTGGCCCAGTGGCTAACGCGACGATCTGGAGTTTTGAGACTCTATGACCGTCAAACCCCACCCGTGGTATGGTTTGTTTGCAATCGTGTCATTAAGATTTCGTGAGTCATGTTAGGGAGAGTTAGCCACTCAGGATAACCTGGGGTAGGGAGGGTTAGCAACCCAGGATAACCCAGGAAAGTCAGCGCATCATCAAGGGCTGTCTGTCTTATTTCCATTGGTGTCCTTCAGTCTTGTGCCCCAGGATGCAACCCACACCAGTCCACTAACACCCAAGTACCTACTTACTGCTAGGTGAACAGTGACATCAGGTATAAGGTGACTAATACCCAGGTACCTACTTACTGCTAGGTGAACAGTGACAGCAGGTGTAATGTAGCTAACACCCAGGTACCTACTTACTGCTAGGTGAACAGTGACAGCAGGTGTAAGGTACCTAACACCCAGGTACCTACTTACTGCTAGGTGAAGACTAACAGCAGGTATAAGGTAACATGCCCAACATTTCCACCTGTGCTATTTCTTGGTTTTCTTGGGTTATCCATTAGCTGTCAGGGTTAACTAATCCAAATAATATTTAAACGTTCACTTAAGCCAGTGGGTGAATTGGACCTGCCTTGCATGGGCCAGTAGGCCTACTGCATTGGACCTGCCTTGCATGGGCCAGTAGGCCTACTGCAGTGTTCCTTCTTTCTGATGTTCTTAAATCAAGAAAGTATTTCCTTGTTGAAAAATTCTGAATTCCTGATTTAACAAGGTCTGTTAATTCTGGAATTGTTTGTTATTGTTATGGATAACATTTGCAACGAACATAGTCCGTTAATTCTAGAATTTTGTTATTGTTATGGATAACATTTGCAACGAACATAGTCCGTTAATTCTAGAATTTTGTTATTGTTATGGATAACATTTGCAACGAACAAAGTTCGTTAATTCTAGAATTTTGTTATTGTTATGGATAACATTTGCAACGAACAAAGTTCGTTAATTCTAGAATTTTGTTATTGTTATGGATAACATTTGCAACGAACAAAGTCCGTTAATTCTAGAATTTTGTTATTGTTATGGATAACATTTTGAAACGAACATAATTTGTTAAATCCAGAATTGTTCATTTCTGTTCTGAATGTGGAAGAACAATCACGTCACTTGGATTTAACGACCAATTCATTTTAACGGACGTCTCCCCCCCCCACCCCCACCCCCACCCCCACACCCCCCCATTAGTAAAATCAAGAGTTCACCTCTAAAAGTTTTGTTTTTATTTTGGCCAGAATTCCCTTCTATTGATCTTTTACATACATTTTAATTTATTGGATTTTTTTTTTGGGGGGGTTGGAGGGATTTTATTGAATTTCTTGGAAATTCAGTGGAATTTTGTAAGGCAGAGGATTTTTTTTTTTTTAATTTGTAATTGCATGAAATTTTTAAGATTTTTTTTTTGGGGGGGGAATTTTAGGTTAAGTTTTTTTTTACACTTTCAGAATTTGTCTAAAATTTGTTATTTTTAAATGCTATATTTTTGGATTGTTATTAGAACTTGATCGGACTTTTTTTTTTTGGCCTTTTTTTTTCATTTAATTTCTCTAATTTTACTTTATTGCACTTTTTTTTAGCCTTTTATCATTTAATTTCTTTAATTTTAATGTGTTTGTAGCCTTTCGAAAATTTTAATTTAGACTTTGCATATTTTACGTTTTTTTTTTTTTTTTTTTTTTTTTTTTTTTCCAGTTTTGGGGAAACGTTTGAAATCCTTGAAATTTACCACCTTTTTTTTTTTGTATTTCAGGCTAAGGACGTCATCCAGATGAAAAACGTGAAGTGCTTAAAAGCTGCCAGAAACGGGGAAGACATGACCGTCGACAAACATGTGTTGATCCTGGACTGTAATGATGGCGAAATGGTGAAGCTGCCCAGTGTTAACATAGTGGCTGCCAAGATCATTGAGTTAGTTAACACTTGTACTCTGGATCAGTCTTGTTAGTAGTTAACAAGATCATTGAGTTAGTTAACACTTGTACTCTGGATCAGTCTTGTTAGTAGTTAACAAGATCATTGAGTTAGTTAACACTTGTACTCTGGATCAGTCTTGTTAGAGGTTAGCAAGATCATTGAGTTAGTTTACACTTGTACCCTGGATCAGTCTTGTTAGAGGTTAACAAGATCATTGAGTTAACACTTGTACTCTGGATCAGTCTTGTTAGAGGTTAACAAGATCATTGAGTTAACACTTGTACTCTGGATCAATCTTGTTAGAGGTTACCAAGATCATTGAGTTAGTTAACACTTGTACTCTGGATCAATCTTGTTAGAGGTTAGCAAGATCATTGAGTTAATTAGCACTTGTACTCTGGATAAGTCTTGTTAGAGGCCAGCAAGATCACTGAGTAAATAGAGAAAGATTGCAGTCAGCAGGACTCAATCCCACTGCAGAGAGATGGGCTGGGTTCCCATCTCTCTTTGGTGGGATCGAATCCTGCTGACCACGATCTTTCTCTGTGTATGCCCACCTGTTTCTGATTGGTGTATTGATCGTCGAGTTAGTTAACACTTCTACCCTGGATAAATCTTGTTAGAGGTTAACAAGATCATGGAGTTAGTTAACACTTGTATTCTGGATTAGTCTCGTTAGAGGTTAACAAGATCATTGAGTTAGTTAACACTTGTATTCTGGATTAGTCTCGTTAGAGGTTAACAAGATCATTGAGTTAGTTAACACTTGTATTCTGGATTAGTCTCGTTAGAGGTTAACAAGATCACTCAGTTAAAATTTGTACTCAGCATCAGTCTTGTTAGAAGTCAACAGGATCGTTCAATAAGTTAAAACTTGTACTCTGGATTACTTTTACAATATTTTTCACATTTTTTATGATTTTTCTAGCATTTTGTAAGCTGTTTCAGTTTTTTCAGCTCATATTAACATAGTTTACCAAGCATAATTTAAAAATTTATTGTTACGAGGCATATTTGCCTTTATTCGCTTCTTGAGTAGGCCTTACATATTAGGACTAGTCTACCCATGCTAGTGGCTTTCTTTTGTGCCTTTGTAAATGGTCCAAGTCGGACCGAAACGTCGTAAGCTCCTCTCTTCTATGTTCGGGTTATTTGTGTATTATTTTACCACCTGTGAACCACACTACAGTGGTACATGTACCTCGTGTTTCGTACAGCTCCCAACTCGAACAATTATGTAAGTTTATTTTTGTAAGTGTATTTTTGGGGGTCTGAAACAGACTAATCTAATTTACATTATTCCTTATGGGAACAAATTCATTCGGTCTCAAACAGCCTTCTGGAATGAATTAAGATTGTAACTCGAGGTACCACTGTCCTTGTATACTGCAGAAAAGAAATTTGTTAGTTTTATTCATATTTTGATAGGTGTAATGTTTATCAGGAAGCAGGACAAGCGTTTCCTGACGCTTTGCATTTAATGTGTTAATTGTTATATTTATCCTTGCAGTCGGGTGAAAAAAGCTGCAGTCGGCCGTGGAGATAATTCAGTCAGCAGTGATTCCACCATGGTGCCTACACCAGCATGGTAAAGATGTTTTACACTTGTTTGTACTGCGACTCACTGTTTGATAAACATTACTTGCCAAGTGGTGTTTGCGTGTGGATGTATTTGTGCTGGTGATTTGTGGACTTTCTGTACTCAGTCGTGTGTACTCGTCTATACCAGTGCTCCTCGATTTACGATGGGGTTACGTTCTGGTGAACCCATCATTAGTTGAAAATATCATAAGGCGAATATGAAGCGGGGAAGTGGAACAGAATTCTTCCCCCTTAAGCCATGCATGTCGTAAGAGGCGACTAAAATACAGGGAGCAAGGGGCTGGTAACCCCTTCTCATGTATATATTACTAAATTTAAAAAGAGAAACTTTTGTTTCTTTTTGGGCCACCTCACCTTGGTGGGATACGGCTGGTTTGTTAAAAGAAGAAGAAACAACTACTGATAATGGAGACATTGGGATCTATAAACCTTCCGAATAAACCACGGAATGAATGAGGTTTGAACCCATGGTGATTGAGTTATAAAACTACAGGTCAGTGCATTAACAACTGGGCCAGCTGGTTACAGTAATATTCATCCAACTAGGTATATTTCTATACACCATAGGGAGGTTAGCATGGGCCACCACTGTGACCACAAATGCAAGTTTTTATAGATGAATACCTGCCAGTGTTTCTGTGATGACCTCTAGCTCACTTCTCTTCAAATATGTGTAATCTTAAGTAGTGTGTAAGCATTAGGCTTAGTCTGCCCAAAATGCCCGTGTAATATTTTACAATGCTGTATAGCCCTTGTGGCTTAGTGCTTCTTTTTAATTATAATAATAATAATATTTTACAATATGTAAACTACATAGGGAAGTGGAAGATAATTCTTCCTCCGTAAGCCATGCGTGTTGTAAGAGGCGACTAAAATGCCGGGAGCAAGGGGATAGTAACCCCTTCTCCTGTATATATTACTAAATTTGAAAGGAGAAACTTTGATTTTTTCTTTTGGGCCACCCCGCCTCAGTGGGATACGGCCGGTGTGTTGAAAGAAAGAAGAATAATATTTTACAACATGTAAACTACATAGGGAAGTGGAAGATAATTCTTCCTCCGTAAGCCATGCATGTCATAAGAGGCGACTAAAATGCCGGGAGCAAGGGGCTAGTAACCCCCTTCTTCTGTATGCATTACTAAACAAAGGAAACTTTTGTTTTTCTTTTTAGGTCACCCTGCCTCTGTGGGATATGGCCGGTTCATTTACAAAAAAAAAAAAATGTGAACTGTAGTTTGTATACTACAGAATTTAATTAATTTGTATTGTAGTGATGTTGTTGTGTGCTTCAGGCCTACTCCTGCGAAGCCTAGTCCCAACCGCATCAGCAGTCAACCTTTCAGCCCCAACCAGATGACCGGAGATCCCAGGAGCATCTTTCTAATGCCACTGCACCACAACAGGTGAGTCGTGTGTACCCTGGGATCCCCAGCTTGTCAACGAGTTGTGTTGCTGATGTTTCGATATTCAAGTTGTGTTACACTTACAAAATTGTGTTGCTGATGTTACGAAGTTGTGTTACTAGCACTTTGCTCCTGGAATTTAGTAATGTATACAGGTGTTACTAGCACCTTGCTCCTGGAATTTAGTAATTTATACAGGTGTTACTAGCACCTTGCTCCTGGAATTTAGTAATTTATACAGGTGTTACTAGCACCTTGCTCCTGGAATTTTAGTTGCCTCTTATGATATGCATGCCTTACGGAGGAAAGATTCTTCTCGGCTTTTCTTTGGAGTATGCCTGTCTTATTTTTTTTCCCAGTCATATCCTCCCTAATTTTATGCCTTTCAAGGATGTAGATTCAGTGCCCTTAGTCTATCCTCATAGGAAAGATTTCTGATAAATGGAATCCGTATGTTCTCCAGCACATTTGTGTCCATTCTGTAATACAGTGACCAGAACTACCCAGGTGTGTTGTTGCTGGTGGACTATCAGGCCACCAGCAGTAATAGCCTAGTTGACCATGCAAGCACCAGTAAGCCTGGCCCAGCTGGGCTCTGGCAGTGGGAAAAACATGAAAGGTTTGGTAAAGGTTTTATTTCTTTGGTTGAACCTGATTGCCTCTCATTCCCCAGGTGGTCTATGACCCTGTGGGTGTGGAGCTTCCCAATGAAAATACTAATTATCTGCTGTACAGTAATATTTGCAGCTCCGTAAATATCACAGCCACACTATTGCTATGTTCATTCCTGTGTAAATATCACTGCTACACTGTTAGTATGTTGCTGTGTAAATATCACTGCTACACTGTTACTATTACTACTACTGTACTAATTTTTTTTTTTAACAAGTCGGCTGTCTCCCACCGAGGCAAGGTGACCCACCGAGGCAGGGTGACCCACCGAGGCGGGGTGACCCACCGAGGCGGGGTGACCCACCGAGGCGGGGTGACCCACCAAGGCGGGGTGACCCACCGAGGCGGGGTGACCCACCGAGGCAGGGTGACCCACTGAGGCGGGGTGACCCACCGAGGCGGGGTGACCCACCGAGGCAGGGTGACCCACCGAGGCAGGGTGACCCACCGAGGAAGGGTGACCCACCGAGGCGGGGTGACCCACCGAGGCAGGGTGACCCACCGAGGCAAGGTGACCCACCGAGGCAGGGTGACCCACTGAGGCGGGGTGACCCACCGAGGCGGGGTGACCCACCGAGGCGGGGTGACCCACCAAGGCAGGGTGACCCACCGAGGCAGGGTGACCCACCGAGGCAGGGTGACCCAAAAAGAAAGAAAATACTTTCATCATCATTCAACACTTTCACCACACTCACACATAATCACTGTTTTTGCAGAGGTGCTCAGAACACAACAGTTTAGAAGCATGTACATATAAAGATACACAACATATCCCTCCAAACTGCTAATATCCCGAACCTCTCCTTTAAAGTATACTGTCATTGTACTACTACTACTACTGTACAGTATTCAACTTTGCATGTTTTATTGCTTGTTATAATGCAGTGGGCTAAAGTACAACTGTACTAGAATGTGCTCGACCGCCGGTCTGAACTGTCACTCCATTTGAATTTTAAAATTGATTATATGTGTCATTTTGCAGGAGTTTCTTGCCGCCTTCTGAAACTTCCACACAGCAGAGTTCCTTACCCTCCAATGACACCTTCGTAGGTTTAGTCAAGGACCTCCATACTCCGTCTCAGCTTTCCAGGTTGCAAGTTTTTTGTTTTTCCATATCTTTTCAGATTTGTATCAGATATTTGTTTTTAAAATAAAGAATACTCAGATAACCTGCATATAAGAGAAAGAAACTTTACGACAACATTTCGACCCGACTTGGAATAGTTAGTAGTCCAAGTTGGACCAAGATGTCATCGTAAGTTTCTTTCCCCTATGTGTATGTTATTTGTGTATTGTTCCAGTCACAATATTGTTCATTTTTATTTTTTGAGAAATATGGAAGTAAGTCTAAAAATATTTCTGGGCTATTAAAAAATTATGCACCTCCATTCAGAGTGACTTTGGTTACACATTCTTATTCTTTTAATACCTTCAAGCTTCTGGCACACTTTTGGCAAGACAGCAGTTGAATGAGTGATGGCAGATGTGTTTCCTCTTTTTTTACTGTTTTGAGTGTAGGGGGGTCTCGCTACCGTGGCGACAGCCACTGTGCTTAACTTGTAAACGTTCCAGACGTATATATACGTTTTTTCAACATTTGAAAGTACAGTGGACCCCCGCATAACGATTACCTCCGAATGCGACCATTTATGTAAGTGTATTTATGTAAGTGCGTTTGTACGTGTATGTTTGGGGGTCTGAAATGGACTAATCTACTTCATAATATTCCTTATGGGAACAAATTCGGTCAGTACTGGCACCTGAACATACTTCTGGAGTGAAAAAATATCGTTAACCGGAGGTCCACTGTATGTAAAAAAAGTAGATCTTGTTTTTGTTTTTTTACATTTGAAAATATGTAAAAAAAACGTAGATCTACTTTTGTAGCGCTACACATGTGAACGTAGATCTGCTTGGACCGTTTATGGGTTAAAAAGCAAAAAAAAAAAAAAGGATAATTGAATTGTCTAGCATTCTTTCCACATTTTTAGCCATATTTCATTTCTGGAAAAGCCAGAAATTTTTTTCCCCTGACAGCTCTGTTACTAAGGCAGGGTGATATATTTTTTATTTTTTTTTACGGGTTTTGAGTTTTTTCCTTCTGCAGCCTGGCCCTGGACCAGGCTCATCTGTTGGATCAAGCATATCAAACTTTCACCATCATTCATTTAATATAACTATCTTGCTGCGAGTGTGCAGACATCACAGTTCATTAGATCAAAAATATTCATTAACAAGTAAGAGAAGTGGGGATTGCTGAGGCAATGAACTTTTATCATTACTAGTATTATTATTATTATTACTAATATTATTATTATTATTACTATTACTATTATTGTTATTACTATTATTATTATTATTATTATTAGTGTTTTTGTTATATTCATTGGAAACGCTAAAACTGTAGTGATTATTATGCCCTTCGGGAAAGGTGAGTAATCAAATTTGAGCCTAGTAAGGCAAACGTTGTTTCAGTGTCTTGGATCAGGAACCCTTCAGCGTCATCAGGTCATCCCCATACCTGGAAAGAAGAGTAGAAAGTCACAATATTGTGGCTGGAACGTATCAAACAATAACCCACAGTTAGAAAACTTATGACGACATATTGGCCGACCCTGGACCGTTGTGAAGTCGTCACTGAGTGAGGAGATACAGGGGAGACTAGAAGAGGGGGTCTACCTGGAGGGTATTCTGGGGGGGTCAACGCCCCTGCGGCCCAGTACACGGCCAGGTCTTGTGGTGGATCAGGGCCTGATCAACCAGGCTGTTACTGCTGGGTGTACATAGTCCAACATATGAATCACAGCCTGGCTGATCTAGCACTGACTTGAAGTATCTGGGTCAGGAAGAGAGAGAATGAGGGGACAGAAGGGAGGGAAAGGGAGGGACAAAAGGGGAAAACCTTAATGAAAAAAAAATGCCTAGATAAGGCTGCCTGGAAAATCATTACTACTGAGGGGAAGTTCCTTGATGCTGGTGAGGGGCTCTTGATCTAGGGAATAGGACCTTTTCTTGAGTTCTTTGAATCGAGTCTGAATGCCTTCCGTACCCCCAGACGTATAACCCCTATTGGTTCAGCACACCCCATGAATATCTTCTTTCAACAAACCTGCCACATCCCACTGAAACAGGGTGGCCCAAAAAGAAAAAGAAAAGTTTATAGGATGGATGGGGACTTGATTCGTTGTCTATGCTTCTAGCAAGCTCAGTGCTGTGGCCACACAGCCACAGCTTACCATAGATGATTTATACAACCAGCAGTTCTGTGATGATGCGCAACCATTACCAACTGTGGTGATGCTGTTTTATCCTGCACCTTCAGAGGTACAAGACACTAGGGCAGTGGTATTCATTGTGCGGCTCGTGATGACTCAATTCACGGCTCTTGTCTACTTTTTCTCATTTACTGTATTGCACTAGCAGCTCAGTACTACTTAATTTAGTTGAATTACGCTAACTTACAGTAGCTGCGGCTCTCTCAATCAATGTGTTTAACCAAAGTGGCTCTCTTGCAAAAATTAGTGAATAATACTGCACTAGGGTCATAGTTGGGCTGCTGATACAACCAAATATTGTATTGTCCAGTATATGGGGTATCCTTATTTTTTCCCAACAAAAATCATGGGGAAATCAGCCTATGTCTTATATGCTCAAGTTACTGGTACGTGGTGTTTTAAAATAACAAAAAAAGGCACAATACCGTGACTGGAACGATACACAAATAACCCGCACATAAAAGAGAGAAGCTTACGACGACGTTTCGGTCCGACTTGGACCATTTACAAAGTCACTTTGTAAATGGTCCAAGTCGGACCGAAACGTCGTCGTAAGCTTCTCTCTTTTATGTGCGGGTTATTTGTGTAAGTGGTGTTTTATAAATGGACGTACAGTTCATTATGGCAATTAAGTTGTAATGCTCATGTGTCCTATATGCCGGAAAATATGATAGTTTTATGATGGTTCGACATAATGTTGCAAGAGCAATTACTTAGAGATAAAACTTAAGATAATTACCCAACATAAAGGTAACAAGTCTGTAACGTGTATTCATTTATTTACCTTTCAATACTGGTACAGTGGACCCCCGGTATTCGATGGCATCGGTATTCGATAAATCCGGTTTTCGATGCATTTTAACGCAAAAAATTTTCCTCAGTATTCGATTGAAAACCCGGTATTCGATACGATTCATACGACACCTGTCCACATGTGGCCTGAACTGCTCCGTGTGTGCTAGTGTTTACAAGCCAGCCAGTGTGCGCGCATCTAAGGATACATTCGGTACATTCCATATTATCACTGTGTTTGATGCTTGTTTCTGCAAAATAAGTCACCATGGGCCCCAAGAAAGCTTCTAGTGCCAACCCTTCGAGAAAAAAGTCGCTAATGACTTATGAAATGAAGAAAGAGATAATTGCAAAGTACGAAAGTGGAGTGCGTGTGTCGGAGCTGGTCAGGTTGTATAATAAACCCCAATCAACCATCTCTACTATAGTGACCAGGAAAACGGCAATCAAGGAAGCTGTTCTTGCAAAAGGTGCAACTGTGATTACGAAACAGTGACTGCAAGTGTTAGAAAATGTTGAGAGATTGTTACTGGTGTGGATAAATGAAAAACAGATAGCAGGAGATAGCATCTCTCAAGCGATCATTTGTGAAAAGGCTAGGCAGTTGCATGACGATTTGGTAAAGAAATTGCCTGCAACTAGTGGTGATGTTAGTGAATTTAAGGCCAGCAAAGGTTGGTTTGAAAGATTTAAGAATCATAGTGGCATACATAGTGTGATTAGGCATGGTGAGGCTGCCAGTTATGTTGTGCGACGGAAGTCCAGTGACTCTCAAGCTGGTCCTAGTGGCATTAAAAGAAGAAGGGAAGTAACCCCGGAAAAGGACTTGCTACCTCAAGTCCTAATGGAAGGGGATTCCCCTTCTAAACACTAACACTCTCCCCTCCTCCCATCCCATCAATCATCACCAGATCTTCATTAAAGGTAAGTGTCAATTATTTTATTGTTATTGTAATTATTCTATTGCATTAAACTTAATATTTCATGTAGTAAAAATTTTTTTTTCACACTTTTGGATGTCTTGCACGGATTAATTTGATTTTCATTATTTCTTATGAGGAAAATTGATTGGGTTTTCGATATTATCGGTATTCGATGAGCTCTCAGGAACGGATTAATATCGAATACCGAGGGTCCACTGTATTTACAGTAATTATTTAATTACTTATACAGTGACAGCAGTTATTTATTTATTTAGCATATCGTATTCATATTTGATAAATGATAATTTCAACTTTGGATGAGTGCGTAACCCCTTTGTAAATCAAAGACCAATGGTAATCATATACAATGTTGTATTTAACCTACTTACATTTTTTTTTTTTTTTTTTCGACAAGTTGGCCGTCTCCCACCGAGGCAGCGTGACTTACATTTACAGTCATCAAATTCTTATTTGTGTACACCAAATAACCTTATATACATATCTGTAATATTTATTGCCCTTGCAGTATTAAGTTAGGCTTAAGTTTGCCCGAAATGCTCTGCATAACCATGTACTTTTTACATGCGGTCAAATGTCTCTCATTCCTGTATAAAGATTGTATTGTGGAAATACAGGAGGGCGCCGCATGTACTTCTTTTCATTGGGTTCAAATTGAGCCATTGTTCATTATGTTCATTGCACCAGCGATAGTTGCTGGTAGGTGGAACAATGGCTCACTTGAAAGTCAGTGAAAATATGGAACACCAGAAAGAGATGCTGTATATGCGGCGCCCTCCTGTAAACTATGACTTACGTCACAGACGTGCTGGTTGTGAAATCCTATTGTAAGCTCTGTAACTGAATGTTTATAGCATTGGGCCCACTATATGCTGATATTGTGGTTCGAGTCGCCATCCATTCTTTAGTTTACTCGTTGAAAGCTGTTTATGATTTATCTTGGGTTTACCGAGCTCTCTGTTGTGTTGACAGATCGCAGAAGCCCCAAGACATGACGGCTAACAGTCACACCAGCAGGCTCTCAGGGAAAGCAAATGAAATTGGTAAGCTATTTTTCCTTTTACTTTGCAGACTTTAATATATTTTTGGGCCGCCCTCCCTTGGTGGGAAACTGCCGATTTGTTATAAAAATTATCATTCATTTATTTATTTTTTAACTCTTTCAGGGTCGGCAGGCCGTCTCCTAAACCTGTTCTCAGGGTCGGAAATTTTTATTTTTTCTTATGAAATGATAGAGAATCTTTTCCCGATCATAATGACACCAAAAGTATGAAATTTGATGGAAAACTTACGGAATTATGCTCTCGCAAAGTTAGCAGTCTCGATGATGTTTACGCATCGGCGATTTCGCCCACTTTGATCCCTATTTTTGGCCAATTTCAATGTCGACAAAAATCATAACTATTTTGCTAGAACTCTATTTTTTTGTATCGGATGAGTACAAGAAACCACCCATTTACCTATTTCAACTATCCAGTAAAGTGGTCAGAATTTAGCAATTTTGCCAATTTCACATAAATTTCAAAAGATGCCAATTTCAAAATAGGGTCCAGAATAAACAAGAAAGACATTCCTGGCACTAAAATAACATTTACTCTGTTCATTAGTCACGTTCCCAGGCCCCTCTTGCATTCTTTTGCTTTCCACTTTGAATTTTTATTTTCACAAAAAAATAGAGGATTTACTATTATGCAGACTACTGCATTAGTGTAGAAATGGTATAAATAATATCAGCGCACTTGTGAAAGAATATTAGACTCGCCAGTTGATGTGTATTAGATGCATGGCATGATTTGTTTACTTTTGAACTTCGGCAAAAATCGAACATTTCTGCTACTTTGAGCTTAATTTCAAGGTACTTTTCATTGTAAAACCAACCAAAATCATCTCAATTTCTGTAATATGTCTTCCATTCTATAAAATGAGACCAGGAAAGCTAGAATACAACCATAAATACCATACGAAAATACACTGCAAAGTCGCTGTTTTAATCCAAAAATACGGTCATAGTTTTTTCTTTTCTCATTATGCACTGTGTGCTGCAGGATTTTTTTTATACTGTACACACTGACCACATAGACCCATTCTTTCATATGTAGGCCTACCAGCTTTCTCTCGCTAGAATTTATGCGTACTAGTACGGCACCAACCCTGAAAGGATTAACACACAGGCTGTCTCCCACCAAAGCAGAGTGACCCGAAAAAGAAGGCTTTCTTTGTACATTTAGTGATTTATATAAGAAAAGAGGTCTGGTATCCACTGTATCAGTTATCCACGGTTTACCGTGATCCGAAAATAACCCTTAATTTTGCTTAATAACGGCCCCAAAGGGCAAAAGTAGTGATGATGGCAGTTCTTCAAAGTCTAAGAGAAGCTGTGAAGTGCTTCCCATCAGTGAAAGTTATAATTCTATACCTAATGTTTACCTGGAGAGAGTTCTGGGGATCAACGCCCTCGCGGCTCGGTCTGTGACCAGGCCTCATGGTGGATTAGGGCCTGATCAACCAGGCTGTTACTGCTGGCTGCACGCAATCCAACGTACGAGCCACAGCCCGGCTGGTCAGGTATCGACTTTAGGTGCTTGTCCAGTCCAGTTTATCAATTAAACTTTATAATAGGGATACACAAATAACCCGCACATAAAAGAGAGAAGCTTACGAAGACGTTTCGGTCCCACTTTGACCATTGACAAAGTCACTTTGTCAATGGTCCAAGTCGGACCGAAACGTCGTCGTAAGCTTCTCTCTTTTATGTGCGGGTTATTTGTGTATCGTTCCAGTCACGGTATTGTGCCTTTTTGTTATTTATAAAAGGGATGTATGTAAATGAAAAATGACATATACATATACATATACATATACATATACATATACATATACATATACATATACATATAGGGTTTGCTACTATCAGTGGTGTAGGTGTCTGCAGCATGTCCTTGGAATGTATCCACAATGGATATGGGGGTCCTACTGTACAATGGACAAAGTTTGTTCATTACAGAATTGCTTCTTGTTACAATCACATCAAAACAATGCTTCCTTTCTCCAGCATGTTCATGTTTATTTCAGATAATAACATGGTAACGGAGAACTCGGAAATTCCTTCAGACGTGACCTCTAACACCCAGAGCTCCTTTCAACCTCTAGCTCAACCTGCAGTCACTGGAGGTAAGTGTTATTGCTAGTTCTTGAAGGACCAGTATCTGATGAACAAGAAATGTGAAGTGTACGTAGCAGAGGATATACTGCCAGTACCTATATACCACCTAGGTAGTAGGTTGGTAGACAACAACCGCCCAGGGAGGTACTACCGTCCTGCCAAGTGAGTGTAAAACGAAAGCCTGTAATTGTTTTACATGATGGTAGGATTGCTGGTGTCCATTTTTCTGTCTCACAAACACGCAAGGTTTCAGGTACGTCTTGCTACTTCTACTTAGGTCACACTACACATACATGTACAAGCATATATATACACACCCCGCTGGATTTTCTTCTATTTTCTTACTAGTTCTTGTTCTTGTTTATTTCCTCTTATCTTCATGGAGAAGTGGAACAGAATTCTTCCTCCGTAAGCCATGTGTGTTATAAGAGGCGACTAAAATGCCGGGAGCAAGGGGCTAGTAACCCCTTCTCCTGTATATATTACTAAATGTAAAAGGAGAAACTTTCATTTTTTCTTTTGGGCCGCCCCGCCTCGGAGGGATACGGCCGGTGTGTTGAAAGAAAGAAGACCTATATATCAGGGCTAGTCAGTTGGTGGCCCACAGTCCGAATCTGGACCCCTCTGAGTGTTGTAGTTGGATCACAGGCTTTAGGAGAAAGCTTAGTTAAATAACAGCTGTTGCCATATTCAGGATCAGGTGGTACTCAAGAGCAAGATTAATACATTATTTTATCTGAATGGACTACATACACTGAATGGAATACAGTATTGTAGCATAGCTAAACACTGATATTTTCTTCCATTCAGTGGTAATTCATATTGGTAATTATCACTTGTGCAATGAAGTTAACTTTTTTTGGCATTTTAGAAGAAGAGTTTGGATGCATATGGGCTGGGAAAAAAATATATCTGGACCTCTGCATACATTGGTACTTGTCCAAGTGGACCTTTGCTCATAGTAGTTGAGTAGCCCTGCTATATACCATCCTGTAGAGAGGATTCAATGAAATAGAATGACTTCGAGAGTGTATAAATCTGTAGTGGAGGGAAGGTGGGGTAGGGGTCAGCCTAGGAAAGGTTGGAGGGAGGGGGGTAAGGGAGGTTTTGTGTGGAGGAGCTTGGACTTCCAGCAAGCATGCATGAGCATGTTAGTGGTTTTTAGGACTTGACGTGCTGTTGGAGTGTAAGCAAGGTAACATTTATGAAGGGATTCAGGGAAACCGGCAGGCAGGACTTGAATCCTGGAGATGGGAAGTACAGTGTCTGCACTCTGAAGGAGGGATGTTAATGTTGCAGTTTTATAACTGTAATGTAAGCGCACCTCTGGTGTGGCGGCCTCCTGCCAAACTAGTGGCTAGATTGTTAACCTGCCGGCCTGCAGTACCACTGGGTACGTCATCAAACCCACTGTGGGGACTGTTGAGCTGGCCTTAGAAGCAGTATTTACCAGACCACCTTACGGTATACATCTACTGGTAGTAGAAAGTATTCACCTGAACACCTTACGGTGTATATCTACTGGTCTTAGAAGCAGTATTCACCTGACCACCTTACGGTATACATCTACTGGCAGTAGAGAGTATCAACCAGATCATCTTATGGTATACATCTACTGGCCTTGTAGAGAGTATTCACCAAACTACCTCATGGAGTACATTTGAAAGTGATGTCTATGGACTCACTGCTGACTTCAGTCAACTGCGGGCCTCCTGGCTGCAGTTACTTGTCACTCAGATTCCTGCGAACTTCAGTTACCTGAGGGCTTCGCTTAGTCTGCTGGCTTCAGTTATTGTGGGCCTCAGGACTTGGTTACCTGTGGGCCTTTGGTTGTAGTTTTACTAGCCAGTTTTGCAGACTTCGACCTGCGGGCCTTGGTGAACTTTGCTGATCTAAGGGAGTGTAGTGTTTGGCTGTCTTCTGAAGAGAAAGACGCTATGCGGGTGACACAGCCGAGAAAGAGTTATAACAGAGATAAGGGTGTCATGTGACACAGTAGAGATGGCGTGTGTGACGCAGAGACAAGGGTGTCATGTGGACACGGTAGAGGAGTGTCGTGTGACACAGAGATAAGGGTGTCGTGTGACACGGAGAGAAGGAGCGTCATAACACAGACATGGGTGTCATGTGACACGGTAGAGAAAGTGTTATAATACTGAGAAAGGAGTGTAGTATAACTCCGTGTAACTAGTGTAGTATGACTGAGTGTGACACAGTAGTGTCAGGAACGTTGTACCCTGTGTGTGGTAGGGTCATGACTTGATTATAATTTATTATTTTAGGATTTATATATATATATATATTCGTACAAAGATGTTAATTATAATTTATTATTGTAACATGTATATTTTTTTTTTTTTTTCAACAAGTTGGTCGTCTCCCACCGAGGCAGGGTGACCGAAAAAAAGAAAGAAAATCCCCAAAAAGAAAATACTTTCATCATCATTCAACACTTTCACCACACTCACACATTATCACTGCTTTTGCAGAGGTGCTCAGAACACAACAGTTTAGAAGCATATACGTATACAGATACACAACATATCCCTCCAAACTGCCAATATCCCAAACCACTCCTTTAAAGTGCAGGCATTGTACTTCCCATTTCCAGGACTCAAGTCCGACTATATGAAAATAACCGGTTTCCCTGAATCCCTTCACTAAATATTACCCTGCTCACACTCCAACAGATCGTCAGGACCCAAGTACCATTCGTCTCCATTCACTCCTATCTAACACGCTCATGCACCAAAGATAATAGGTTTTTATCAGATGTTAATATATTAAAAATTATTTATTATAGAATACTTGACGTGCTGTTGGAGTGTGAGCAAAGTAACATTTATGAAGGGATTCAGGGAAACCGGCAGGCCGGACTTGAGTCCTGGAGATGGGAAGTACGGTGCCTGCACTCTGAAGGAGGGGTGTTAATGTTGCAGTTTAAAAACTGTAGTGTAAAGCACCCTTCTGGCAAGACAGTGATGGAGTGAATGATGGTGAAAGTTTTTCTTTTTCGGGCCACCCTGCCTTGGTGGGAATCGGCCAGTGTGATAATAAAAAAAATAAAAACCTGTAGACCAAAGGTTGTTTTTATATGATAGTAAAAATTATCAATTTTTTATGTTTATTGAGTATCCCGAACTCTCATATTACTGCACTAGTATAAGCCTAACTAGTGTTTTTGTAATATCTGGCAAGACAGTGATGGAGTGAATGATGATGAAAGTTTTTCTTTTTCAGGCCACCCTGTGGTGGGAAACAGCTGATGTGTTAATAAAAAAAAATATAATCTACAAAGTACCCCAGTAAATGCCATCAATATCTACATAGCATCCCAGTGAAAGCTATTAGTACCTACATACCAACCCAGTGAATGCAACCAGTACCTATGTAGCACCCCATTAAATCGCCAGAATTTGTCACAGTATTAGTTAGTTTTTTTTAGTTTAATATGTTTATTATGCCCCCCATACCCATCCTGTGGGCAGTAGTCAAAAGATTACAGAGGTACATAATGGGTCCAGGGACTGGGCCTCAAAGTTTTGATAGCTGAGCAAGTTACAGAGGTAATGAACTCACAATTTACAAAGGTAATGAACTCACAATTTACAAAGGTAATGAACTCCAGGTAGGTCTAGTCACAATCATGACAAGTTACAAAGGTATTTACAGATTACAGAGGTACACAATGGGTCCAGGGACTGGGCCTCAAAGTTTTGATAGCTGAGCAAGTTACAGAGGTAATGAACTCACAATTTACAAAGGTAATGAACTCACAATTTACAAAGGTAATGAACTCCAGGTAGGTCTAGTCACAATCATGACAAGTTACAAAGGTATTTACAGATTACAGAGGTACACAATGGGTCCAGGGACTGGGCCTCAAAGTTTTGATAGCTGAGCAAGTTACAGAGGTAATGAACTCACAATTTACAAAGGTAATGAACTCACAATTTACAAAGGTAATGAACTCCAGGTAGGTCTAGTCACAATCATGACAAGTTACAACTTTTGCGAAAATGTTACAATTCCTCAGTTTCGTTCACTTTTATGTTTTGGTTGCAGCCCTGGGTGTGGAAATCTCACATTGTATTTACATTTTTATATTTTATTAATAAGTGTATAAATTTTCACCCCTTGTACATAAACGTTTATGTCGTATGTGTAAATTTTTACCCTTTGTGTATAAATTTTTATCCTGTCATATTAGTTCTGAGAGTTTTTCTGTTCCCAGAGCCTGGCCTGGGACCAGGCTTGTCAGGCAAGGGTCAGGCTCACTAGGTATGAGCCAGGCTCGTCAGGCAAGGGTCAGGCTCACTAGGCATGAGCCAGGCTTGTCAGGCAAGGGTCAGGCTCACTAGGTATGAGCCAGGCTCGTCAGGCTCACTAGGCATGAGCCAGGCTCGTCAGGCAAGGGTCAGGCTCACTAGGCATGAGCCAGGCTTGTCAGGCAAGGGTCAGGCTCACTAGGTATGATCCAGGCTTGTCAGGCAAGGGTCAGGCTCACTAGGTATGAGCCAGGCTCGTCAGGCTCACTAGGCATGAGCCAGGCTTGTCAGGCTCACTAGGTATGATCCAGGCTTGTCAGGCAAGGGTCAGGCTCACTAGGTATGAGCCAGGCTCGTCAGGCAAGGGTCAGGCTCACTAGGCATGAGCCAGGCTTGTCAGGCAAGGGTCAGGCTCACTAGGTATGATCCAGGCTTGTCAGGCAAGGGTCAGGCTCACTAGGTATGAGCCAGGCTTGTCAGGCAAGGGTCAGGCTCACTAGGTATGAGCCAGGCTCGTCAGGCAAGGGTCAGACTCACTAGGTATGAGCCAGGCTTGTCAGGCAAGGGTCAGGCTCACTAGGTATGAGCCAGGCTCGTCAGGCTCACTAGGTATGAGCCAGGCTCATCAGGCAAGGGTCAGCCTCACTAGGTATGAGCCAGTCTCTTCAGGCAAGAGTCAGGCTCACTAGGTATGAGCCAGGCTCTTCAGGCAAGAGTCAGGCTCGCTAGGTATGAGCCAGGCTCACTAGGTATGAGCCAGGCTCATCAGGCAAGAGTCAGGCTCACTAGGTATGAGCCAGGCTTGTCAGGCAAGGGTCAGGCTCACTAGGTATGAGCCAGGCTCATCAGGCAAGAGTCAGGCTCACTAGGTATGAGCCAGGCTCATCAGGCAAGAGTCAGGCTCACTAGGTATGAGCCAGGCTCATCAGGCAAGAGTCAGGCTCACTAGGTATGAGCCAGGCTCGTCAGGCAAGGGTCAGGCTCACTAGGTATGAGCCAGGCTCATCAGGCATGCATCAGACAAACCTGGACCAAGACCAGACTCTTGGGGTAGAAAAATTCTTATAACTCGTCAAAGATAAACCAAAAAAATTGAATTCATTTGTTAATTTCAGATAACACCGAGGATGAGAGTGTGGTATTCCCTTCAAAATTGCCCTCCAGCACCCAGATCTCCCCTCAATCTCAGCCTCGAGTTGCAGCCACTCAAGGTTAGTACAGTAAGTCCTTGAATTACAAACATATTGGGGACATCCTGAATTGTGTATGATAATGATGTACAGAATGATATGCGCAATACAGAAGATTCTCAGCATGTTTGTAAGTCAAGGACTTGTAGTATTCAGCTTTGTATTGAAGGGCCAGGGACTCACTCGTAACAGCATGATTGCAAACGAGTCACAGAACTTCCCTTCAAGGTTTAGTATTCCCCTGTCATGAGTTTGAACCCCCACCTGTTCTGTGGTTTAGAAAGGCCCCCTGGCTGACAAACTAGGGATGCAAAATACAAGATTTTTTAGATTTTGTCGCCATAGTGGTTAGTGTATTATGCACCCCATGTCCATCCTGGGGTGCACAATAAACTAGCCACTTCGGTGGCAAAAATCTAAATCATCTAGTAAAATTGTCACAATTTGTCTTACATAGGGTTTTATCAGTATGTTTTTTCATTTTAAGAAATATTCATCTCATGTGTTTTATTGGAAAATAATTATAATAATAATATATGAGAAGATCGTAGTAGGTGATATTAAATTTTCGATGGGCTTTTTCAGTTTCTTTCACAAACAGTTGCACTTTATAGGTGAGCTTTATAAGAGCACTTGCACAGGACAAAATCTTTTGGGCCATTTAATTCGGAAACAGTGGACAAAGGTTGTTCGTTTACAGAATTGTTCTTTGTTACAATCACATCAAAACAATACTTCCTTTCACCAGCATTCGCATATTATGGCCTCGTGTTTATTTCAGATAATAACATGGAAACGGAGAACTCGGAAATTCCTTCAGACGTGACCTCCAACACCCAGAGCTCCTTTCAACCTCTAGCTCAACCTGCAGTCACTGGAGGTAAGTGTTATTGCTAGTTCTTGAAGGACCAGTATCTGCTGAACAAGAAATGTGAAGTGTAAGTTGGAGAGGATATACTACCAGTACCTATTTTTACCATCCTGGTCATTGTTACTGTACCTATTTTTACCACTGGTAAATGTTACCAGTATCTACTTAGCACCCCAGTCAATACCAATACATACATACATTGCGTGCACTCTGAAGGAGGGGTGTTGATATGTTGCAGTTTTTTAACAGTAGTGTAGATGCACTTCTTGCAAGACAGAGATGGAGTGAATGATGATGAAAGTGTTTCTTCTTCTTTTGAGTCACCCTGCCTGGGTGGGAAACAGCCAGTGTGTTAATAATAAAAAAAATTAACCCTACAAACTACTGCAGTACATGCTACCAGTACTTACGTAGCAACCCAGTAAATCACCAAAATTTGTAACAATGTTAAGAGTTTAGAGGTTTCTTTAGAACATAGTAGCGGATAGATCCAAAATAAGCCGTAATAAATGACTGTTGACAAATAAACATTGAATGGATGGAAATTGAACTGTGTGTGCGTATAGCACGGTTAAAGTGTTGGGTGAGCTACATGCATGAGCCATGGCTCAAGTTCCCCATCTCTTATTTTGTGTACTCATAGTACCGCCTCTCCTCACTTAATGACGGAGTTCCGTTCCTAAGACCACATCAGTAAACAAATTCGTCACTAAGTGAGGAGCATACTATAATGGTAGTGGGTTTGTGTCAACCATCTTAGATATTGTTTTAATGTCATCTTTGCACCATTTATAATATTTCTGGTATATTTTTAAATGTTTATACAGTAGTGTACTGTATATTGTAATAAACAGAATTTAGGAAATCAGCTCTAATATACATTATTTAGGTATGCATACTGGTCAGAGAGCCCGTCGTAAGTCCGAGTCAACAATAAGTGAGTACGTCACTAAGTGAGGAGAGGCTGTAATAGCTGCCTGCAGTTATATATCTGTGCTTGAGCAAAGGAAGATATTTAGGGACTCCACATTTGTCATATCTGTGGAGTCATAATGAAATGTGTTTTCTGGCACAGATGATCACTCTGGCAATGTGGGTATACCTACTTCTGACAGTGGTTGCAGTGGTGAGAAGAGTGGTGTAGTCCTCAAACCTTCGACCATGCCTTGTTCTACGAAGATACGTGTTCC
Organism: Cherax quadricarinatus; assembly: GCF_038502225.1. Classification (NCBI taxonomy): domain Eukaryota; kingdom Metazoa; phylum Arthropoda; class Malacostraca; order Decapoda; family Parastacidae; genus Cherax; species Cherax quadricarinatus. The sequence continues at coordinate 9,349,369 of NC_091389.1, read as the reverse complement.
CACAAGCAGTAAGGCCTTGTCTAGTTATTATATGTAGATACTAGTACTGCAAGCTGGACAGTTTGACAAGTTATTCATTGTACAGTAGGGCCCCACTTATACGGTGGGTTAGGTTCCAGGCTGTCGCCGGAAAGCAGACATCGCCGGAAGGCAGAACGCCATTTTTTCCATGTATAAATCCATATAAATGCCAGACAACAAGTTTACACTAAATTATATAGAGTTAGTAACAGAACTAGGCATTAAAAACACACAAAATAAAACACATTCACAGTACACTCATTACTTTTCTTAAAGTATTTGTAATCTTAATGTAGGGAGAGAGGTGAGTAGTACTTATTTGTAGGAAGTCAGGTGCAGGTAGCCCAGGTGTAGGTAGCCCTGGCTCCCCGTCTCATACTTAATATACGATATTTAAAACATCCCAGAGAGGCAAAATACACATACAGTACACTCATTATTTACCTTAAAATATGTGTAGTCTTAATATAGGAAGAGAGGTGAGTAGTATTTATTTGTAGGAAGTCAGTGTATGTAGCCGGTAGGTGTAGCCTGGGCTACGCCTACCGGCTACCTACACTGTGGCCCAGAGCCATATTATTAACATCAACATACCTTGTTCACTGAATTTAATCATTTCTAACAACTACCTTTAGGTGCCATCATAAACGAAGGGAGAAGTGATGAATAATTCATGCCGAAAATTGTAAACAAAAGCGAAGTGGGGGAGTGGCTGGGCCAACGCAGATTCATACACGTTTTCTCTGATGGCTGAGCAGAGAAAATGTAATGTTGTCCCTCCACCCGGCTACCACACAGCTCTACAAGCATTATTATCAGAGCACACATAAAGTATGCAATAAATGCCAGACAACAAGTTTACACTAACTTATATTAAGTTAGCAATATTATTATTATTATAATCAAGGGGGAAGCGCTAAACCCATAGGATTATACAGCACCTGTGGGGGGGGGGGATGTGGAAGGCATTCAGGCTTAATTCGGGGAACTGGAGCACAGATCCAATTCCCTAAATCAAGAGCCCCTCACCAACGTCAAAGTTAGCAATAGAAATAGGCATTAAAAACACAATAAAAGGTAAGATACACACAGAGTACACTTATTACTTACCTTAAAATATTAATATTAATGTGTGAGAGGTGAGTGGCAGGTTGTTTATTGAATAGAATCAGAATGGCACACCATCATCCTCTAACTTAAAGCAAGAGGCTTACGACTTCTCTTTTTATCACAGCTAACCTTAGACGCCATCGTCAATGAGAGCCAACTAGTTAACGAAAGAGTAAACGAGAGAGAGAATGAGATACAGAGTTCAGACAATGTAAGAACACAAACTGAACAGGTAGTGGACGATCACTTGGTCAGGCGAAATAAATGCGTATTAATATGTGTCTACTTTTAGTTCATTCACGTACGTTTGTAAGAGTTTGTAAAACATTTACCTCAATATTTTTGTATAATAATAATTACCTCACAATACAAATACTCTTACATTGTGTACAAGTTGTACAAATTAGTTCAGAATAAACAAACAGCAACACACCATTTTTAGAGTGAATGAAGATAATAATATTAATAATAATAATAATAATAATAATATTATTATTATTATTATAATAAAAAGCACTAAACCCACAAGGGTCGTGAATTGCTATAGAGTAAAGGCATATGAAAAGAACATTTTTCTACAGTTATCCCCCAGTTTGACTAGAGAAAACGTAATTCTTCCGACACTACCTACACAGCTGCTTTGTAAACAAATCTCATATTTACGTTAATTTTTATTCTGTGAGTGTATGTATCATGTTTATATGCTACGTTATGGGTTTCATATATAATTTTGAGGAAAATATCATAGATGGATTAATGAAAATGCCTATAATAATGTAAAATAAGACAATTAGTGTGCCCAAGAGTGATTATTATTACGTAGTATTGGCGTCATGAGAAGAGAGAGACTTAGCGATTTTAATGTGTACCTGCACACTAGCACAGTATGTAAGTATATTTAGGTACAGGTACACATAAGTATAATTATCAGAGTACATATAAAATACGCAGTAACTTTAAAACACTTGAAATTTTGGAAAATTTCCTGACATAATAGATGTGGTTATGGAGAATGTAAACAAACCGGATGGGGGTGCCGTATTTGAAAGACCGCTTGCCATATAGCAAATTTTGGTCATAGTTTGACATCGCCGTATTAGCGGAATGCCATAAAGCGGGGCCCTACTGTATGTAGATACTTGTACTGCAAGCTGGACAGTTTGACCAGTTATTGGTGAAGGGCTCTTGATTCAAGATATCAGAGCTATCTTTCCCCTTGGATCAAATTTGACTGCCTCCCATTTTCCAGGCACTATGAATTAGACATTCACAACACCTGCTTATGTTTATATGTAGGTGTTTTGTCAACCAGCATCTTTACCATGACAAATATACCCAGGTGTCTCACGTGTCTAATTCAACTTGTCGTTATTGTATACCATTGATATAAAGCCACTCTAACTTTATTACTGTAATTACCTCAAATTTTTGAGGTGCTGTATTACCCCTACACATTTTGTACTTCCCCATGAATATCATAATCTTCCTTTCCCAGTTATGGCCTCAATAGCTTTAGTAGTTAATACACAAATAACCCACACATAGGAGAAAGGAGCTTATGACGACATTTTGGTCCTATGTGTGGGTTAGTTGTGTATTGTTCCAGTCCCGGTATTGTGCCTTTTTGTTACTCAGTAATTAACATTGAATATATTAACAAATAGTCCACACTTGGGAAAGGAAACAGATGTAGTCTGTTATCAGGTCACAGGTTGTAACTCAATATTGGTCCACAGTGGACTGAAATAAGCAAAATTACGTCTCCGAAAGTGTGGATCATTTGCGAGTTGTTTGAGCCACAGTATTGACTTTTATTCTGTAATGCTTGTTTCACTTAAATGTTACATACTGTTCTAATAATTGTAAGTTAATTGCTGTTTAGAGTGACATCTAAACTGTCGTATCTGCACACCTCTGGCAAGACAGTGATAGTGTGAATGATGGTGAAAGTATTTCTTTTTCGGGTCACCCTGCCACGATTAGAGACAGCCACCACATTAAAAAAAGTTATTATTATCACAGTGGTACCCCAAGTTTCGGCCATAATTCGTTCCAGAAGGTTGTTCAAGTGCCATTACCAAACGAATTTGTTCCCATAAGGAATAATAAATTAGATTAGTCCGTTTCAGACCCCCAAAAATACACTTACAAAAGCACTTACATAATTGTTCGAGTTGGGAGCCGGTCGTAACTCGTGGTACCACTGTATATTAATATAATTATTATTCTTATAATTTATTTTAGTGAGCAAGGGGCTAGTAACCCCTTCTCCCGTATAAATTACTAAATTTAAGAGAAACTTTCGTTTTTCTTTTTGGGCCACCCTGCTTGGGTGGGATACGGCCGGTGTGTTGAAAGAAAGAAAGAAAGAATTTTATTTTAATTTTGTAAGATGGCTGGTATCTCTCATTTCCAAACACTTTCAGAGAACATCCCTCTTCGCAAAAAACAACCTGTAAAACGAAAGCTCAACATGGAGACACCGTCTACAAGCGCCGGACACACAACAGTGACTCCCAACATAAAAAAAATTATAACAGGTGAGGAGCATAAAGCTATTTGTTAGTTTTTGTGGCTTTGAGTTGATAAGAAACCTTTGATTTGCTGGCATCTTAATATTATCATAATCTTTTTTTCAGCATGATAGTGTTAGTCCAGAGATGGATGATATTTAGGGGTGCATACAGAAAGCCCCTTTATATACAGTATCTCTGGCAAATTTAAACTTATCCCTTAAACTGTCCAGACGTAGGTCTACGTTCACTCGCCTACTGCTCCGAACGTAGATCTACGTTCACTCGCGTACTGCTCTGAACGTAGATCTACATTCACTCGCGTACTGCTCCGAACGTAGATCTACGTTCACTCGCGTACTGCTCCGAACGTAGATCTACGTTCACTCGCGTACTGCTCTGAACGTAGATCTACGTTCAATTTTACATGCTTTATGTAAAAACAAAATGTAGATCTACGTTCGAAGCACTATGTGAGTGAACACAGATCTACAGTGGACCCCCGGTTAACGATATTTTTTCACTCCAGAAGTATGTTCAGGTGCCAGTACTGACTGAATTTGTTCCCATAAGGAATATTGTGAAGTAGATTAGTCCATTTCAGACCCCCAAACATACACGTACAAACGCTCTTACATAAATACACTTACATAATTGGTCACATTCGGAGGTGATCGTTATGCGGGGGTCCACTGTACATTTGGACAGTTTGAGAGTTAAAAAGGCAATAACTAATTCATTGCTTATATGTACTATATAACATTATACAGGGTGTTTCAAAAGGATGGAACCAATTTCAAAGTATACCGCTCTAAATTGGGTCTATCTTTTTAAAGCACCCTGTTTATCACCATTTTGTGAAGGTTCAGTAAAACTTAACTATAATAGACTTTAGAAATAAATTGTACATGTAAGGGGTGTTAATGCTGCAGTTTTATAACTGTAGTGTAAAGCACCCTTCTGGCAAGACAGTGATGGAGTGAATGATGGTGAAAATTTTTCTTTTTCGGGCCACCCTGCCTTGGTGGGAATTGGCCAGAGTGTTAATAAAAAAAAAATTCTGGACAATAGTAAATGAAGGAGGGGTGTTAATGTTGCAGTTTAAAAACTAGTGTAAAGCACCCTTCTGGCAAGACAGTGATGGAGTGAATGATGGTGAAAGTTTTTCTTTTTCGGGCCACCCTGCCTTGGTGGGAATCAGCCGATGTGTTAATAATAAAAAAAAAAAACAATGTAAGTCCTTTATTTTCAGTATTTATGATGGTATATCAGTCTTCCATAAACAGTGGTCATTGCTATCTAAATTTAAATGAATAAAGGTAAATCAGGGAGGAAGGTGCTAGTAACACCTTCTCCTGTATGAATTACTAAATTTAAGAAGAAACTTTTTTCTTTCGTTTGGTTTTTCTTTTCAGGTCACCCTGCCGTGGTGGGATATAGCCGGTTTGTAAAAAAAAATCTGTAAACAGTGTACAATGCTATATAGTGGACCCTCGCATAATGTTGGCATCACATAACGTTAAATTCGCATAACGATACTTTTAATGCTAATATTTTCCCTCGGATAACGTTAAAAAACTCGCTTAACGATATTCGTTCTCGGGTACCAATTAATATCGTTATGCGAGGGTCCACTGTATAAGTATTTAGTTGCATGCCTTTTTTTTTTATATATATATAACACAATTTGACGGATACTCCGTCAATCGCCCATTAGTACGTCCAGGATTTAACAGGTTTCAGTAGTTACAGAATTACATTTATTAATAGTCACTTGAACAATCTTACCTTATCATCCACCGCAGTTGCTATTACCGGCCACCTGCTCCCGCACCCCCATTACTCCGTTAAGAGAGAGATTTCGTTCAGATTTTTAACCCCGGAGGGTTAGCCACCCAGGAAAGTCAGTGCGTCATCGAGGACTGTCTAACTTATTTCCATTGGGGTCCTTAATCTTGTCCCCCAGGATGCGACCCACACCAGTCGACTAACACCCAGGTACCTATTTGCTGCTAGGTGAACAGGACAACAGATGTAAGGAAACGTGTCGAAATGTTTCCACCCGCCGGGAATCGAACCCGGGCCCTCCGTGTGTGAAGCGGGAGCTTTAGCCACCAGGCCACCGGACCACTAGCCACCAGGCCACCGGACCACTAGCCACCAGGCCACCGGGTCACCGTTACATCTCAGCTTTACTGTAATGAGTTGGGTAAGGAGTTCTGTGAACCAAAATTTTTTTTTTTTTTTCACTTTGTGGCTAAGTCAGTATATTGTAAACTTGTTATTGTAAGGATGCTAGTTTGCTTCCCAAAACACCTTATACAAAAAAAACATTTTGATATTGCCTTTGTGTTATTTCCACGTCTCTTCGAAGAGGGAGGACAGAGAGAATTTAGACCTGTACGTGTACTTCCCTTAGATCCAATTTCATTACTCTCCAGGCATTGTATGACCCCTATGGGCTTAGTGCTTCCCTATTACTATAATGTAGTAATTTTCTTTCTTCTAGCAAACCAGCCATATCCCACCGAGACAGGGTGACCCAAAAAGAAAAATGAATGTTTCTTCTTTTAAATTTAGTAATATATACAGGAGAAGGGGTTACTTAATGTAATGATAATCATTTTATAATGGTAACTTAGAAATAATTTATAATTTTTTTTTTCAGTTGTGGACGAAGGGTTTGTTGATATCACCTTCTCAAGCCTTCTTGCTCGGAGCGCTTGTGGGACGTTGTACAGAGTGTATGCGTACATCACTGAATTATTCAGTCTCACCTCCAGGGTCTGCACTCGCTGTAATAATGGTAGGTTTCGACCTCATTATATGAAAGCATTCATTCAGACCCCAGTATGCATTTATTCAAATTCCAGTATGCATTTCAGACCCCAGTATGCTTTTCAGACCCCAGTATGCATTTCAGACCCCAGTATGCATTTATTCAAATCCCAGTATGCATTTCAGACCCCAGTATGCATTTATTCAAATCCCAGTATGCATTTCAGACCCCAGTATGCATTTATTCAAATTCCAGTATGCATTTCAGACCCCAGTATGCATTTATTCAAATCCCAGTATGCATTTCAGACCCCAGTATGCATTTATTCAAATCCCAGTATGCATTTCAGACCCCAGTATGCATTTATTCAAATCCCAGTATACATTTCAGACCCCAGTATGCATTTATTCAGATCCCAGTATGCATTTCAGACCCCAGTATGCATTTATTCAAATCCCAGTATGCATTTCAGACCCCAGTATGCATTCATTTAACTCCCAGTATACATTTCAGACCCCAGTATGCATTCATTTAACTCCCAGTATACATTTCAGACCCCAGTATGCATTCATTTAACTCCCAGTATACATTTCAGACCCCAGTATGCATTTATTCAAATTCCAGTATGCATTTCAGACCCCAGTATGCTTTTCAGACCCCAGTATGCATTTCAGACCCCAGTATGCATTTATTCAAATCCCAGTATGCATTTCAGACCCCAGTATGCATTTCAGACCCCAGTATGCATTTATTCAAATCCCAGTATGCATTTCAGACCCCAGTATGCATTTCAGACCCCAGTATGCATTTCAGACCCCAGTATGCATTTCAGACCCCAGTATGCATTTCAGACCCCAGTATGCATTTCAGACCCCAGTATGCATTTCAGACCCCAGTATGCATTTCAGACCCAAGTATGCATTTCAGACCCCAGTATACATTCAGTCAGACTTCAGTGTACATTCAGTCAGACTTCAGTGTACATTCAGTCAGACTTCAGTGTACATTCAGCCAGACTTCAGTATACATTCAGTCAGACTTCAGTATACATTCAGTCAGACTTCAGTATACATTCAGCCAGACTTCAGTATACATTCAGTCAGACTTCAGTATACATTCAGCCAGACCCCAGTATACATTCAGCCAGACTTCAGTATACATTCAGTCAGACTTCAGTGTACATTCAGCCAGACTTCAGTATACATTTAGTCAGACTTCAGTATACATTCAGCCAGACCCCAGTATACATTCAGTCAGACTTCAGTATACATTCAGTCAGACTTCAGTGTACATTCAGCCAGACTTCAGTATACATTCAGTCAGACTTCAGTATACATTCAGCCAGACCCCAGTATACATTCAGTCAGACTTCAGTATACATTCAGCCAGACTTCAGTATACATTCAGCCAGACTTCAGTATACATTCAGCCAGACTTCAGTATACATTCAGCCAGACCCCAGTATACATTCAGTCAGACTTCAGTGTACATTCAGTCAGACTTCAGTGTACATTCAGTCAGACTTCAGTGTACATTCAGTCAGACTTCAGTGTACATTCAGCCAGACTTCAGTATACATTCAGCCAGACTTCAGTGTACATTCAGCCAGACTTCAGTATACATTCAGCCAGACTTCAGTGTACATTCAGCCAGACTTCAGTATACATTCAGTCAGACTTCAGTGTACATTCAGTCAGACTTCAGTATACATTCAGTCAGACTTCAGTGTACATTCAGCCAGACTTCAGTATACATTCAGTCAGACTTCAGTATACATTCAGTCAGACTTCAGTGTACATTCAGTCAGACTTCAGTGTACATTCAGTCAGACTTCAGTGTACATTCAGTCAGACTCCAGTATACATTCAGTCAGACTTCAGTATACATTCAGCCAGACTTCAGTGTACATTCACTCACACCACAATTTGCCGCTGGCAACACAGTGATGGAGTGAATGATGATGAAAGTGTTTCTTCTTTTAGTCACCTGCCTGGGCAGGAAATGGCCAATGTGTTAAGAAAAAAAAAAGCGTGAACATCCAGCAGACCTTGACGGCATAAGATTGAAAATGAGGGGAGGAAAACTATTTTTAGGATTTGCTGTGCTGTTGGAGTGTGGACAAAATAAATCAATGAAGGAATTCAGGAAAATAGGTTATGCAAGAAAGGTATAAAATACCGACAATATGAAAGTTAAGACACATGTACAACATCTGGGTATCTTTATTGTAGATGTTTCGCCATCCAGTGGCTTTATCAATACAGATTCTAGGACATAATTAGAAGACAGTAGAACCATATACAAAAGATGAGGTAATCAGTCCCTCAGCCTTGGAGTTAGTGTTCACAGCATTGTGGTGGAGGAGAATCTGTATTGATAAAGCCACTGGATGGCGAAATGTCTACAATAACGATATCCGGATGTTGCACATGTGTCTTAACTAAAATAGGCTATCCAAATTTCACTTCTGAAGGTGGGAAGTACAATGTCTGCACCTTGAAGGATAGATGGGGATGTTATAATTGTGAGGGTCATTTGAATTGTCAGACTATAGAAAACTTGTACCATTGAATAATATTTCTTATAGCTTCTGGTAAGACGTCAAAGAGTCATGGACCCCTGCTGTTAACTTTTATTTTTTCCTAATTGTGGTTTTGGTGCCCCTGTGTTTCTGGCAAGATCCTGAGTACACAGTAATGGGCTGACTTTATTCAAATGGCCCTCTGTATCACAGCATCCCCACCTATCCCTCAGATGGTAAGCAGTGTATTTCCCACCTCGAGAACTAATATCAGCATCTCCACCTATCCTTCGTATGGCAGTGTATTTCCCACCTTGAAGACTAATATCAGCATCTCCACCTATCCTTCGTATGGCAGTGTATTTCCCACCTCGAAGACTAATATCAGCATCTCCACCTATCCTTCGTATGGCAGTGTATTTCCCACCTCGAGAACTAATATCAGCATCTCCACCTATCCTTCGTATGGCAGTGTATTTCCCACCTCGAGAACTAATATCAGCATCTCCACCTATCCTTCGTATGGCAGTGTATTTCCCACCTCGAAGACTAATATCAGCATCTCCACCTATCCTTCATATGGCAGTGTATTTCCCACCTCAAAAACTAATATCAGGCTAACCTATCTCACCAAATTCCTTCATAAATGTTTCCTTGCTCACACCTCAACAGAAAATCAAATCTCAACTAGCACTCGTCTCTATACAGTAAACATGAAGTGGAAACCTGTTGAATGTTTTGCACTCTGGCAGGATTGACCTTTTATGTCTCATAAACATTTGAGATGATAGGTGAATCTCACAAATCTGTCAACAAACCGGCCATATCCCACTGAGGCGGGGCGGCCCAAAAAGAAAAACGAAAGTTTCTCTTTTTAAATTTAGTAGTGTATACAGGAGAAGGGGTTACTAGCCCCTTGCTCCCGGCATTTTAGTTGCCTCTTATGACATGAATGGCGTATGGAGGAAGAATTCTGTTCCACTTCTCCATGGAGAAAATCTTACAAATCTCTACTTATATTCAGTATACACTTAGTTTGTGCCTCTCAATAGTTCGTAATCCTACCACTACTTTCTCCACTTCCTTCTTCCTCTTCTAGTATATATACTGGCTCCCTTACCTTCGTGTGTTAGTGTTTGACTAGTTGATGGTCCAATTCGGACCAAAACGTCATCATAACTTTCTCTTATGTGTTCTTTAATCCTATAATATTTCCTTTCCTACCTAGGAGATCTGGTCTGAGACCAGTCCATGAGGAGGATAATCCCCAGAATGCTGATAACACAATAGGACCAACACAGATAAAAGGGAGTAAATCTGGCAAGTGGAAGATTAAGAGATACTCAGACTCTACCACATATAGGCAGGCACTCTGGTGTAACATGGTCACATGTCTTCTGGATGTTAACACCCACCCTGGGATATACCCTATCCTTCCTTCTATTCACCCCAGGTTTATACACAAAATTACTTTACCTGCCTTGTTTCGTTGTTCCTAATTTATACATTTTCGTAGTAAAGGAGTTGTATCGATTCACCTTGAATGACCCATGTTTCTTCATTTTTTTAAGTATAACATTAGCATAATAATAATAATAATAATAATAATAGCAGTTTGGAGGGATATGTTGTGTATCTTTATACGTATATGCTTCTAAACTGTTATGTTCCGAGCACCTCTGCAAAGACAGTGATAATGTGTGAGTGAGGTGAAAGTGTTGAATGATGATGAAAGTATTTTATTTGGGGGGATTTTCTTTCTTTTTGGGTCACCCTGCCTGGGTGGGTCACCCTGCCTCGGTGGGCCACCCTGCCTCGGTGGGCCACCCTGCCTCGGTGGGTCACCCTGCCTCGGTGGGTCACCCTGCCTCGGTGGGTCACCCTGCCTCGGTGGGTCACCCTGCCTCGGTGGGTCACCCTGCCTCGGTGGGTCACCCTGCCTCGGTGGGTCACCCTGCCTGGGTGGGTCACCCTGCCTGGGTGGGTCACCCTGCCTCGGTGGGTCACCCTGCCTCGGTGGGTCACCCTGCCTCGGTGGGTCACCCTGCCTCGGTGGGTCACCCTGCCTCGGTGGGTCACCCTGCCTCGGTGGGTCACCCTGCCTCGGTGGGTCACCCTGCCTCGGTGGGTCACCCTGCCTGGGTGGGTCACCCTGCCTGGGTGGGTCACCCTGCCTCGGTGGGTCACCCTGCCTCGGTGGGTCACCCTGCCTCGGTGGGTCACCCTGCCTCGGTGGGTCACCCTGCCTCGGTGGGTCACCCTGCCTCGGTGGGTCACCCTGCCTCGGTGGGTCACCCTGCCTCGGTGGGTCACCCTGCCTGGGTGGGTCACCCTGCCTGGGTGGGTCACCCTGCCTCGGTGGGTCACCCTGCCTCGGTGGGTCACCCTGCCTCGGTGGGTCACCCTGCCTCGGTGGGAGACGGCCGACTTGTTGAAAAAAAAAAAAAAACATTAATAAATTCTGTAGCGTGATTTGACAACTCTTAATTTCTTAACACGCCGGCTGTCTCCCACCAAAGCAGGTTGACCCAAAAAAAAGAAACACTTTCACCATCATTCACACTGTCACCGTCTTGTCAGAAGTGCACAGATATGAGTGTCGTGATACATAATCAGTTACACAATACAGTGGACCCCCGCTTAACGATCACCTCCGAATGCGACCAATTATGTAAGTGTATTTATGTAAGTGCGTTTGTACGTGTATGTTTGGGGGTCTGAAATGGACTAATCTACTTCACAATATTCCTTATGGGAACAAATTCGGTCAGTACTGGCACCTGAACATACTTCTGGAGTGAAAAAATATCGTTAACCGGGGGTCCACTGTACTAAGGTTGTGTAGAAGAATAATCGTACCTAGGTTGGTTATTTACGGACTATTTAAATTGTGGTATTGTTTGCAGTTTATGGTTAAAATGGTGATTGACAGGGAGAATTAAGGGACTCCTTGATGCTATTGTAGGGCTCTTGATCCAAAGGAATTGGAGCTACCCTTCCATTCCTCAGATCAAACCCAATTACCTCTTTTTCCCAGGCACCGTATAACCCCTGTGGGTTTGGCTCCCTGTAAATATAATGATAATTTACTGGATAATGTACAGTGGTTTAATGACGATAAATAAGTATTAATGCACAAATAAACGGCACATAGGAGAGAAGCTTATGATGACATTTTGTTCCCACACGGGCAATTTATGATGATGTTTTGGTCCAAGTTGGACCAAAACATTGTCGTAAGCTTCTCTCTCCTATGTGCGGGTTATTTGTGTATTGCTCCAGTCACAGTATTGTGCCTTTTTGCCCTTAATAAATATCTGATTATATTGCTTTTACTTTTGTGATTGAAGGTTGTTTCTGTATCCACTTGTGGGTATGGGGTCTGTGTGAAGCATGTGGAGTGTGCACAGAGGGCGCGGCACTGCAGCGACTATACTCAAAGAACGACTTGCTTACACGTCGTACTCTTCATTGCCACGTGTGTCGTACACATTCCAGTAATGGTCGTATTAACCCCCAAGGTACGTGGATCAAGGAGGCTATTATGAATTTTGAGCTATAAGGGTGATAATGATAATTTGAATTTTAAACTGACGTAATAGGTTTTGACCCCACAACACATTGTCCCGCCTCAAGGGACAACACAACGTATATGTCACCTTATTCACTCCGCCATTGATCCAGGATCGACGGTGGAGTGAATGAGGTGATACGTACGTTGTGTTGTCTCTTGAGGCGGGACAATGTGTCGTGGGGTCGAACCCTGGCCTGCTGCAGTTTGGTAAATGATTCAATATCACTTGTTTCGTGGTTTCATTGCTATAGTGACACATGTGTAAATTACCCATCAGGATAACACAAAAAAAGTCAAAGCAACTTATTTCCATTGTGGTTCTTGTAATATTTAAACCTTAAAAGTTATAACAGCTAAGTAACTCAGCTGTGTGAAAATCAGTTGCAATAAAAGGAGATGTACAGTGGACCCCCGCATAACGATCACCTCCGAATGCGACCAATTATGTAAGTATATTTATGTAAGTGCGTTTGTACGTGTTTGTTTGGGGGTCTGAAATAGACTAATCTACTTCACAATATTCCTTATGGGAACAAATTCGGTAAGTACTGGCACCTGAACATACTTATGGAGTGAAAAAATATCGTTAACCGGGGGTCCACTGTACTAGGAATAAGGTAAACTGAGTTGTTTACATTAACAGCATGGAGTGTACCAATGGATGAAAAATGGTTAATGTATCAAGAGTATGGGTGTGAGGTATGATCTTCACAGTATTGTAGTGTGGAGCAGCTGGAGGCGGTGATGATGTTGGCTTCAAATTAATCCGGTAGAAACTTGCGTATCCATAGGCACATGTGACTGAGTATGTTAGAAGTGATTGGAGACCAGACTTTTAAGATTTGATGTGCTGTTGGAGTGTGAGCATGTGAGAATATCTCATTAAGTTGGTCTGTTATGTGTTGTTTCCAATAGACTTATCTCTGGTTAGATCCATGTACAGTTGTTCTTATCTTTAAATGTTATGTAGTTATTATATGCATGAGGTACTACACTAGTAGAACCAAACAGTACCTGGGGAATGGATGGCAAACAATTTTAACCAGATGAAGAAGAGAGTAACTATTTCTTGGATTAATAACTGTTCACCGTTAAGGCACACTGAGGTGTTGTGTGTTCAGTCACATTGAGATTTAGGATGTAACAGGGAAGAACAAGCTTCCTAAATGAAAGAAAAGTTCTGTTGAGAGTATTTTGCAATATTATTAACTTAATTCTTGATTGGCAGGAAAGCCGAGTACTAGCACTGCAGAGTACCAGGGAACAGTTTCACCCATCGTTAGACTTGTTTTGTGTCTTAGAGACCCTGAGACTGGCTTTATAGGAAGGTTTAATGTCAGTGCCGACTCTGCAGAGCGTCTCTTGGGTAAGTTTAAGAAATCCACAGTTTGTAAATACAGTGGTACCCTGAGTTTCGTACAGCTCCCAATTCGAACAATTATGTAAGTGTATGATTGTAAGTGCTTTTGTAAGTGTGTTTTTGGGGGTCTGAAATGGACTAATCTAATTTACATTATTCTTTATGGGAACAAATTTGTTCAGTAATGGCACTCGAACAGCCTCCTGGAACGAATTATGTACGAAACTTGGGGGTACCACTGTATAACAAGAACCAGACTGGCTTTAGAGTTCAGTTTAACCAGCTGCATTTCTAGAGGTCTTGTGAATCTGGAATGAGTGAATAAGAATTTTTTTTTTTTTTCAACAAGTTGGCCGTCTCCCACCGAGGCAGGGTGACCCAAAAAGAAAGAAAATCCCCAAAAAGAAAATACACTCATCATCATTAAACAGTTTCACCACACTCACACATAATCACTGTTTTTGCAGAGGTGCTCAGAACACAACAGTTTAGAAGCATATACGTATAAAGATACACAACATATCCCTCCAAACTGCTAATATCCTGAAACCCCTCCTTTAGAGTGCAGGCATTGTACTTCCCATTTCCAGGACTCAAGTCCGGCTATATAAAAATAACCGGTTTCCCTGAATCCCTTCGCTAAATATTACCCTGCTCACACTCCAACAGATCGTCAGGTCCCAAATACCATTCGTCTCCATTCACTCCTATCGAACACGCTCATGCATGCCTGCTGGAAGTCCAAGCCCCTCACCCACAAAACCTCCCTTACCCCTTCCTTCCAACCTTTTCGAGGACGACCCCTACCCCGCCTTCCTTCTCCTACAGATTTAAATGCACTCCATGTCATTCTACTTTGATCCATTCTCTCTAAATGACCAAACCACCTCAACAACCCCTCTTCTGCCCTCTGACTAATACTTTTATTAACTCCACACCTTTTCCTAATTTCCACACTCCGAATTTTCTGCATAATATTTACACCACACATTGCCGTTAGACAGGACATCTCCACTGCCTCCAACCGCCTCCTCGCTGTTGCATTTACAACCCAAGCTTCACACCCATATAAGAGTGTTGGTACCACTATACTTTCATACATTCCCTTCTTTGCCTCCATAGATAACGTTTTTTGCCTCCACATATACCTCAACGCACCACTCACCTTTTTTCCCTCATCAATTCTATGATTAACCTCATCCTTCATAAATCCATCCGCCGACACGTCAACTCCCAAGTACAGTGGAACCTCAAAAATCGAACTGCTCCCAACACGACCAATTATGTAAATGTATTTTTGTAAGCGCTTTTATAAGTGTATTTTTGAGGGTCTGAAATGGACTAATCTAATTTACATTATTCCTGATGGGAATAAATTCATTCGGTAAAGGCACTTGAACAGCCTTCTGGACCGAAGAAAGTTCGATATTTGAGGTTCCACTGTATCTGAAAACATTCACTTCTTCCATACTCCTCCTCCCCAGTTTGATATCCAGTTTTTCTTTATCTGAATCATTTGATACTCTCTGTCCATATAATTGAAAAAATCAGGCTGTAAATATTGGCATTCCTATGAAAGAAAGTGCAAATATTGGAGGTTTGGCCATGGGAAATATATTGAGAATATTTTTTTACAAAATTGGCACCGAGAATAATTGTACAGTGGACCCCCGCTTAACGATCACCTCCCAATGCGACCAATTATGTAAGTGTATTTATGTAAGTGCGTTTGTACGTGTATGTTTGGGGGTCTGAAATGGACTAATCTACTTCACAATATTCCTTATGGGAACAAATTCGGTCAGTACTGGCACCTGAACATACTACTGGAATGAAAAAAGTTCGTTAACCGGGGGTCCACTGTATATTGAGAATATTTTTTTACAAAATTGGCACCGAGAATAATTGTAGCTGTTCATTAGAGCTCTACTACTAAACTTAAATTTATTAAGCGAGATTGATGCATATTTTTCAAGCCGAGTTCCTGGGCCTTATATCCATATGCTCTTTTGAAGTAGAAAATATATTACCAATAATGCAGATAACCAGGACATTTTTTTTAGATATGTGCCCCCTCAAGGGAGGTTCCTTGATGCTGGTGAGGGGCTCTTGACCTTGGGAATTGGATCTGTGCTCTTTTGCTTGAAGAGAATTTCAATTCCTTGATTTCATATTATTATTATAATCAAGGGGGAAGCGCTAAACCCGGAGGATTATACAGCGCCTGGGGGGGGGGATGTGGAAGGCATTCAGGCTTAATTCGGGGAACTGGAGCACAGATCCAATTCCCTAAATCAAGAGCCCCTCACCAACATCAAGGAACCTTCCTTGAGGGGCTTGATTTCATAGATGACTGGAACTGATGTTTTCACTTTCCAGGAGGAGTAACGCCCAAGTTTTCCTGGATAATTCAAGAAACTGAAGCACAGCTTCGTGAATTACTTGCAGCCATTCTCTCAGTTCAAGACCGATTGCATTTTGGTATCAAGAAGACAAGGACAAGCCAAGGGACTCCGCAGTACCTTGTAAGCAACACTTCTTTGCTCTTGATAGATGCATAGTTGGCTCCTATTTGATCTCTAAGGAGTGTGTTGCAGTTTTTATGCTAATTTTTATAAGGAAGAGTAGTTGTTATACTTTATTTTATTTTTTACCATGTTTAATTTGCTCAGCTGTTTCTCTGGAACACGAATTGTGAACTGAATTTAAGAAAAGAAAAAAATGGATTTTATATTTGATGCATTTTTTTTGTTGATCATTTTTTTTCATGCTAACCTTAACAGTGTCCATTATCACTCATTTTAATGTCACTTTTGTCTTGTGTTGCTAATCCATCCCCATCTGCGGATGTTTCCATTTCTACTTTTAAGAGTTGCTGATTACAAAGAGAATCTCTTGAATAACAAAAAAGGCACAATACCGTGACTGGAACGATACACAAATAACCCGCACATAAAAGAGAGAAGCTCACGACAACGTTTCGGTGTGACTTTGTAAATGGTCCAAGTCAGACCGAAACGTCGTCGTAAGCTTCTCTCTTTTATGTGCGGGTTATTTGTGTATAGAATCTCTTGATTTAGTTCTATAGAATTACCAGATCTGTAACATGCTTAATTGCAGTGCCTAGTTTTATTCAGCTTTGAGGTCTGTCTGGAATACTGGTTATTTCAGCTATGATATACCATGCTTACCTCTCCATCATCATCTTTCTCCCTCCCTTGTTCTTTCTTCTTTCAACGTACCAGCCATATCTCACTGAGGCGGGGCGGCCCAAAAGAAAAAACTAAAGTTTCTCCTTTTAAATTTAGTAATATATACAGGAGAAGGGGTTACTAGCCCCCTTGCCTCCCTTATTATTATATTATAATCATGGGGGAGTGCTGAACCCATAAGATTATACAGTGCATGGGGGGGGGGATGGAAGGTACTCGGGCTCAATTCAGGGAACCGGAGCATAGATACGATTCCCTAGATCATGAGCCCCTCGCCAGCATCAAGGGACCTCCCATGAGGGGCTCCCTTCCTTAGACTTCTGTTCCTTCTACCCACCTCCCTTTATTTTATGTACTCCTCTAGGGAGGCTCCTTAATGCTGGTAAGAGGCATGTAATACAAGGAATCAAGTTTATTCTCTCCTTCCTTGGGTTGATACTGATCGTCTTCCATCCCCGAGCACTGCATAAGTATGAATCTTGTACATTACAAGTAATGTGAAAAAATTAGTAACTTTTTTTAAACAATTCTCAGATGAATGGATAAACATATTACGTATAAGTTTAAAGTGTACAAATATAGAGGCGAGATATATTGACAGTAAGACAAAACCAGTTGTTATACATACTAGAGTTTTCATGAGTACAAATCGATAGTATTTTCTGATGTAAAGATAAGGCACTTGTAGTTTGTCATTTGCTAAAAAAACCATACCACGGGCGGGATTTGAACCCGCGGTCAGAGTCTTAAAACTCCAGACCGTCGCGTTAGCCACTGGACCAGCTAGCTGGTCCAGTAGCTAACGCGACGGTCGAGTTTTGAGACTCTCTGACCGCGGGTTCAAATCCCGCCCGTGGTATGGTTTGTTTGCAATCGTGTCATTACGATTTTGTGTGTCTTTGCTATTTAGTAAGAGCGTATTGGAGTAATTAAGTATGCCTTTTCTGCAGCAGTGTAATAAGGTTACTGTTTCATCGTGCTGACCATCACATTACAACTGTGTACACTGTTGATTGCCTTGTCACTTTACAATTATAAATGATTTCAGTGATAATGATGTCATCTTGTGTGTGCAAAGGAAAATAACCTGGTTGAACAGATTGCTGTTGATCTCTTGTACCCTCAGTGGTTGTTCAGTATTATTACAATCAAAACTAAGTGCTAAACCCACTGGGGTCATCCAGTGGTTCTGGAAGAGTGTCGTAACTTCAGCAACTGGTTCACGGCTTTTAGGCATTTCACTGTACATTATTAAATTCAACGCATGTGTGGACCCTTGTGGGATTAGCACTTAATTCTGATTGTAATAATCAAAATATGCATTAAATCTGCATGAGTTATATGGCACAGTGGACAGGTATGTACAGAATAACAGTTAATGTTTACTGTACAGGTTGCTAGGCGCCCATATCTTGGTGTCAAGTAATGTAACTTTACATCTACTGTTCTACCTCAAGTCCAGCTCCTGACTCACTATGGTCATGCTGTGTATATATATATAAGTAGAATACGTAGAAAATTGAAATTGAACATAGATAAGAGTAAGGTGATGAGGGTATCCAACAATTTAGATAAAGAAAAATTGGATATCACATTGGAGAGAGTATGGAAGAAGTGAATGTTTTCAGATACCAACACTTATATGGGTGTGAAACATGGGTTGTAAATGCTGTAGCGAGGAGGAGGCTGGAGACAGTGGAGATGTTGTGTCTAGGAGCAATGTGTGGTGTAAATATTACGCAGGCATTGTACTTCCCATTTCCAGGACTCAAGTCTGGCTAACTGATTTCCCCGAATCCTTTCACAAAGTATTACCCTGCTCTTCACACTCCAACAGCTCGTCAGGTCCCAAAAACCATTCGTTTCCATTCACTCCTATCTAACACACTCACACGCACTTGCTGGAAGCTCAGGCCCCTCCGTCCAACCTTTTCAGGAACAACCCCTACCCTCGCCTTCTCTGCCCTACAGATTTATACGCTCTCCAAGTCATTCTACTTTGATCCATTTTCTCTAAATGACCAAACCACCTCAACAGCCCCTCTTCAGCACTCTGACTAATACTTTTAGTAACTCCACACCTTCTCCTAATTTACACACTACGAATTCTTTGCATAATATTTACACCACACATTGCTCTTAGACAGGATATCTCCACTGCTTCCAGCCACCTCCTCGCTGCTGCATTTACAACCCAAGCTTCACACCCATATAAGAGTGTTGGTACTACTATACTCTCATACATTCCCTTCTTTGCCTCCATGGATAATGTTCTGTCTCCACATATACCTCAACGCACCACTCACCTTTTTTCCTTCATCAATTCTATGGTTAACCTCATCCTTCATAAACCCATCCACTGACAAGTCAACTCCCAAATATCGGAAAACATTCACTTCTTCCATACTCCGTCCAATGTGATATCCAATTTTTCTTTATTTAACCCTTTGAGGGTTTTGGACGTACTAGTATGGCTTACGACCCAGGGTTTTTGACGTACTAGTACGCCTAAATTCTAGCGGCCTCAAATCTAGTGGGAGAAAGCTGGTAGGCCTACATATGAAAGAATGGGTCTATGTGGTCAGTGTGCACAGTATAAAAAAAATCCTGCAGCACACAGTGCATAATGAGAAAAAAAAAACTTTGACCATTTTTTTTAATAAATCAGCGACTTTGCACTGTATTTTCGTATGGTATTTATTGTTGTATTCTAGTTTTCTTGGTCTCATTTTATAGAATGGAAGACATATTACAGAAATTGAGATGATTTTGACTGGTTTTACAAAGAAAGGTGCCTTGAAATTGAGCTCAAAGTAGCAGAAATGTTCGATTTTTACCAAACTTCAAAAGTAAACAAATCGTGCCAAGCGTGCAATACACGTCAACTGGTGAGTCTAATATTCTTTCACAAGTGCACCAATAATATTTATACCATTTTTTACACTAATGCAGTAGTCTGCATAACAGTAAATCTTATATTTTTTGTGAAAATAAAAATTCAAAGTGGAAAGCAAAAGAATATAAGAGGGGCCTTGAAACGTGACTAATGACTAGAGGAAATGTCATTTTAGTGCCAGGAATGTCTTTCTTGTTTATTCTGGACCCTATTCGGAAATTGGCATCTTTTGAAATTTGTGTGAAATTGGCAAAATTGCTAAATTCTGACCACTGTACTGGATAGTTGAATTTCATAAATGGGTGGTTTCTTGCACCCATTCGATAGAAAAAATGGAGTTCTAGCGAAATATTCATGTTTTTTGTCGACTAGTACAGTCGAATTGGCCGAAAATGGGGCTCAAAGTGGGCAAAATCGCCGATGCGTAAACATCGCCGAGACCGCTAACTTTGCGAAAGCATAATTCCGTAAGTTTTCCGTCAAATTTCAAACTTTTTGTGTCTTTATGATCAGGAAAAGATTCTCTATCTTTTCATAAGAGAAAATAATTTTTTTTTTTTTTAAATTTGGCCGACCCTGAGAACGAGTTTCGGAGAGGGCCTGTCGACCCTCAAAGGGTTAAATCATTTGATACCCTCATCACCTATATTATCCATTTCTTAAGATTTCACATAAAATGGTCTAAACATAAATTTGGACATTTGGCTGTAATGGCCAAGTCTTACACCATTTTCTTACAGTCATGGGGTTATCGCTAAACCTGTACGGTTTATACAGTGCCTTGGGAATGGGGAAGCAACTCAATTCTTGCATCAAGAGCTTCTTGCCTGAAGCAGGAAACTCTTTTAGGGGTGATCTTCATGTAGTCACTAGACTAAGATTAAGACACATGTACAACAGTTGGGTATCTTTATTGATGAAATGTTTTGCCTACACAGTATACTTCTTCAGTCAAATGTGGAAGCAGCAGTAGTAATGAAATAAAGATGTAATCAGTCTGTCAACCTTGGAGACAAAGTATTTGAGGTGGTCAGTCCCTCAGGCTGGAGAAGAGTTCAGCTCCATGGTCTCTTCTCCAGGCTGAGGGACTGACCACCTCAAATACTTTGTCTCCAAGGTTGGACTGATTACATCTTCATATCATTACTATTGCTGCTTCTGTATTTGAGGAAGCTTACTGTGTGGATCAAATTCTTCAACAATAAAGACACCCAACTGTTGCACGTGTTTTAATCTTCAACTTGTCAGTATTTTATACCATATTCGACAAAACGCACAACACCATGAACTGACCCGAGTGTGACATTACCACCATGGTATTATTGAAGATGCTGTGAAAAACAATCCTCAGATTCCTTGATGTTGGCAAGAGGCTCTTGATTCAAGGAATTGGACTTGTCTTTCCTTTCCCCAGATGACCCCTACTGGTTTAGTGTTTCTCCATAATGCAAAGAACATCACTATAATTTAAAAAAATTCTGCTTTTATTTTTATGTATGATATACTGCACAATAAACTTTAAATCATGTTAATTATTCTTTTTCTTTGGAGACATCTATAAAAAAAAATTCAACGACCTCCATAAATCCATTTTATTTACTTCTGGGTTATCAGTGACTTTCTTGCCAGTGTCAAGATGCAAAGGTTGATTGATAAGAGGAATTTGCGAGGGGAATTAAAAGTGAACCGAGAAAAAAAGATATTGAGAGTAACAAAAAGGGTAAACAATGAAAGACTGGCTACCAGACGAGGGAGTATTGAAGGAAGTAAATGTGAAGGTGGACGTGTCAGCGGGTACGTCTGTGAAAATGTGAATCATAGAATAGACGAGGGGAAAAATGGTAAGTAGATTGAGGCATACGGTGGAACCTCTGGTCACAAACACATAATCAGATGCTGAATCCACTTCCTGTTGTTTGTTGTATTGTATTTCATATATTTTTGAATTCATTTGACAATTAACCATGGCCTCTAAGCAAGTGAAGAGTGATAATGTGGGTGAAAATAAGGGTCTGAAGAAAATTGAAATGGAAGTGAAGAAGGAAATTATTAAAAAGTATCAGGATGGTGTGCGTGTTACCAGTCTACCAGTCTTGCTGGGGAGTTCAAGAAGCCTAAGTCTGCGATCTCAATTATTCTGAAGCAGAGAGTGGCTATTAAAGTGGCTAATGTTGCTAAGGGAGTTACGATGTTAACCAGGCACTGGAAGAGGTGAAGAAACTGTTGCTAGTGTGGTTGAACGAGAAGCAACTTGCAGGTGATGTGTACGTCAGGCGTTCATATGCAACAAAGCCAGGAAGATACACAGTGACTTGTGGCAGAATTACCCTTTTGTGAATGCAGAAAGTGATGAATTTAAAGCCAGTAGAGGACGGTTTGAAAAGTTTCATAAGAGAAGTTGCATTCATAGTGTGGTAAGGCATGGAGAGGCAGCTAGTTCTGATGCTGCTGCTGTGGAAGCATTCACGAAAGATTTTGCTGAATTCGTGAAGGCCGAAGGATACGTCCCACAACAAGCGTTTAACTGCGATGAGGCCGAGTTGTTTTGGAAGAAGATGCCGAGGAGGACCTACATCACCCAGGAGGAGGAGGCTATGCTCGGCCACAAGCCAATGAAGGACAGATTAACCCTTTTGATGTGCGCAAACGCAAGTGGTGATCTTAAAATTAAACCTCTAGTCGTCTACCAGTTCGAGAATCCTTGTGCGTTCAAGCAGCACGCTGTGTACACAGCCAGACTGCCCATGATGTGGAGGGTGAATACAAAGGGTTGGGTCACAAGGAGCTTGATTTCAGAATGGCTTCTGGAAGAACCATTTCATCATTGTACATTGCATCAGCCTCATCGACAAAGCCTGGGGAAGGCGTCATGTACCGGACCTTGAATTCAGAGTGGAAGAAACTTTGGCCTGAATGCATTCCTGAACGAGATTTCAAAGGATTTGAGACCTCTGTTGTAGAGATCATGTCCATGGGCAAGAGCATGGGTCTTGTAGTTGACAGTGACGACATCGAGGAACTGGTTGAGGATTACGAGGAGGAACTGACAACGAATGAACTCGCCAAACTCTAGATGAGCAGTATAAGGTGCTCACTGAGGAGTAGTCATCAGAGGAAGAAGAAACGGAGGAGATTAAAAGTGATGTGATAAAAGCCATCGTAGAAAAATGAAATGAGTGCCAGAATTCCTTTGAGAAGAACCACCGTGACAAAACTGTTACAGAGTGCTGAACATGATGAACAATAACGTCATCTCTCATTTCCACAACGTTTTGATGCGAAGGAAAAGACGTCATATTAGATCGTTTTGTGGTGAAGTTTGGTTCACCAGCTAAATGAGAGAAAACACCTGAAGGAGAACGTCCCTCCATCGCGGAGGTGGACTCTTCCTCAAAACAGTAACCTCCTCCCCACTTCCTTCACGCCAGAAGTCGACTCATGCAAGGTTAGTTTTCTTGGTTGTTTATGGTATGTTATTTAAGGTTTTTTCTCTGTTAAACTGGATTATTTTGTATAAGGATTTTTTCAAATTTTTATTTTTTCTGCGCTTAAAACTCTTGAAAAAAACAAAATTCACAGTGAATGGTTCATAGGGGTCTAGAATGGACTCATGCAATGTTAAGTTTTCTCAGTGTTATTCAAGGTTTTTACATTTAGTTTACTATTACAATGTGCATTCTATGGTATAATTGACTATTTTTGTGCCTAAAAACCTTAAAAAAACAATATTTACATATAGTTCATAGGGGTCTGGAATGGATTAATCGTATTTACATACAATCCAGTGGGGAAATTAGGTTTGGGTCACGTCCAGAGTTTTGGAATGCATTGTGGTCGTGACCAGAGGTTCCACTGTATGTGGAAATGAAGTTGATCCATGGAGGCATAAAAGGGGAATGAACCAAGAGTACAGTGGTACCAACAATGTTACATGGATGTGAGGCATAAGGCTTAGCACTGGAGATGTTTGAGATCAATGTGATGTATGATATTCACAACACATTGCCCTCCAGTCACCTTCTTGCTGCAATGTTTAAAACCCATGTTTCACACCTACATAAGTGTTAATAACACTATACTCTGGTACATTCTCCTTTATTGCTTCCATAGATAAATTTGTCTCCACAAATACTTCAACACACCAACTATTTTCCTCTGTTATCTGTTCTATGACTCATCTTTTAAAGATCCAATTGCCAATAAGCTCACTCCCAAATACAGTGGACCCCGCTTTATGATCACCTCCCAATGCGACCAATTATGTAAGTGTGTCTGTACGTGTATGTTTGGGGGTCTGAAATGGACTAATCTAATTCACATTATTATTATAATCAAGAGGGAAGCGCTAAACCCGGAGGATTATACAGCGCCTGGGGGGGGGATGTGGAAGGCATTCAGGCTTAATTCGGGGAACTGGAGCACAGATCCAATTCCCTAAATCAAGAGCCCCTCACCAACATCAGATCTAATTCACAATATTCATTATGGGAACAAATTTGGTCAGTACTGGCACCTGAACATACTTCTGGAGTGAAATAATATCGTAAACCGGGGGTCCACTGTATCTACATACTCTGCATATATTTCCTCCATACTCCTTCCCTCCAATCTTTCATTGTCTAGACTTTTTTTTCGTTACCCTGTTACATTGCTCTTTCCTATGCTCACTTTTAATTTCCCTTTCTTTACATAGCTTCCCAAATTCCTCCTGCAACTTCTCTTCAGAATCTTCCACAAGAACTGTCATCAACAGGAAGCAACTGTGACAATTCCCACTATGTAACTAGGTCTATGTTTTAATCCCACACATCTCTCCAACACCCCAGCATTCAATCTTCTAACTAATCTAAGTGCCATATATAATACAGGAGGGCCCCGTTCCCACGGCTGTTATGTTCCCAAGTCCTGGTGATAAGCAAAAATCCCCAGTGGGTCGAAAAGAGCGTTTTTTTAATATCAAATGCATCTAAAATGCCTGGTAACATGTTTAAACTATCATATATGCTTAATACACTAAAGCATAAAATAATAGATAGAAAAGTAAAATATAGAGTATATACAATACTAACCTTAAAAATATGCTGGTTGTTGTCCTTCCCTTACTTGTCTGTTGTGCGGAAAAGTGGAAAACACCAGACATAAACAATGGCTCAGTTTGTAAAGTAAAAGGACACAAGTGCAACTAATGTGTCCTTTTACTTTACTTTACATATTGTTGGTAATTCTACAAACTTTATTACAATGGCTCAGTTGAAAACCACTGAAAATATGGAACGCCAAAAAGAGGGCGAGGAATATGCTGGGTATTGCTGTACGTAGTTTCATGTTTCACAGACCGGGCCGCGGGGGCATTGACCTCCGGAACTCCCTCCAGGCATACACAAGTGTTCCAGATGTCTGGCACCGGTACAAAGTTCAGTCAGGCCATGAACTTAATTATGCATAAAAATAATAATGTTTTTTAAACAGTAGCGTTGACACACCTCTGGCAAGACAGTGATGGAGTGAATGATGATGAAAGTGTTTCTCCTTTTTCAGGCCGCCCTATCGCAGTGGGAAACAACCAATGTGTTAAAAAAATAATATTCAATGCATATTGCAAGCATCACCAATCACATACAGTGACTCTAAACTGCATATTATTATTATTATAATCAAAAAGAAGCGCTAAACCACAAGGGCTATACAGCTTAAACTGCATATTATTACCAATAAAATTGGAACACTCCATAAAAGGAAATTTGCATAAAATTAATGAAGTGAGATATACAGAAACAGATCAAATACAGTGGACCCCCGCATAACGATCACCTCCAAATGCGACCAATTATGTAAGTGTATTTATGTAAGTGCGTTTGTACGTGTATGTTTGGGGGTCTGAAATGGACTAATCTACTTCACAATATTCCTTATGGGAAAAAATTCGGTCAGTACTGGCACCTAAACATACTTCTGGAATGAAAAAAGTTCGTTAACCGGGGGTCCACTGTATATATATCGCACATATTAGGAAATAAAACACAGGAGTATGAGTGTGTGACTTCATTGAATATGTGACAAGATGTCAGTCTGGATAAGAGGATTGTTGGATAATTCTTTGGTTTATTTCTCACATGGTAGAAAATTTACAAGGTCGTCCATGACGGTGGTCGAGAAGTTTGAGGTCGCACCAGGTCAAGGTAACTCGTTTCTCCAAAATTAATGCTTGTGTTGCAGAAATAAACTAGCATTGCAAGTGGAGTATCCAATGGATGTTCCAGTGTTGCAGAAATGCATTGGAATTGCAAATGGAGTAGCCACAGGATGCTCCAGTGTTGCAGAAACTTACTGGAAATGGTACTGGCATGTTCCCTGGATGTTCCAGTGTTGAAGAAATGCATTTGAAACACAAAATCAACAGCCAAACATATTAGAGGTGACTAGATTGTAAGTTTTGATGCAATTACAAAAAATAATCCCACCGACAATACACCCGGGCTTACAGTAAACACAAAAAGAAAATCCAACACTTTGGGTACCATTCACACTTAAAGTAATTCAAGAGTTACTGCCAAAATTACATTAAATCCTGAGCTTACAAACTTCTAGTTATATTCTGTCCAATTATAAAAAGTACATAACTTTTATTGCTCGACCAAAACATGCCTTTAGTGAGTTTTGAGAATCTGTCTACTCCAAGAGCCTGGCCATGGGCCGAGCTTGACCAGTGCTAGCACACAAATATCTTAATAATGTTTGGAAAAACATAAAGAAACGTGATAATGCAAAATATGCATGTTTCTCATTTCATATTGTATTCCTCTTGTTTTCAATATTGTTGACAAGTTGTTGGTTTGAAGACAAAAGTTACTATACGAGCTTTTAGTGGAGCAACATTTTTATTTGTGTAAGGCTTTATCAATGATTTAAGCTGAGTAAAGCTTTATCACATGACGACTGAAGCTTTATCAAATTATGATGAAAGTTAAGTAGAGTTTTATCAAGCTAGGACTAAAGCTCTACGTACGGCAAAAGAGTCCCAGTTTGTTCCGAGTAAGTGATGTCTCGCCACCACAGGATATCTGGTTCACCTTAAAACTCCCTTAAGCCTTAAACGGTCCAAATACAGTGGACCCCCGCATAACGATCACCTCCGAATGCGACCAATTATGTAAGTGTATTTATGTAAGTGCGTTTGTACGTGTATGTTTGGGGGTCTGAAATGGACTAATCTACTTCACAATATTCCTTATGGGAACAAATTCGGTCAGTACTGGCACCTGAACATACTTCTGGAATGAAAAAATATCGTTAACCGGGAGTCCACTGTAGATATACATTCATATCCGTAGTGCTCCAAAAGTAGATCTACTTTTTTTAAAAAGTAGATAAAAGTTTCTTTTACACGTTTTCAAATATAAAAAAAGACGATGTAAATTTTTTTTACATACTTTCAAATGTTGGAAAAACGTATATATATGTTTGGACCGTTTAAGGGTTAATCAGTAATCCTTTGGACTCTAACAGCTGCATTTTCCACCACATGGATTCCCCATACACAGGAGACCCCAGCATGTACAGCAACTTGTTGTCGGTGTTCAGTGTTTTCTCTGGCTTCGAATTAAGCCGTTGTTCATTACGTTCCGTCCACTGGTAATTGTCACTGGCTAAACAAGAGTTCAACTGAAAGCCTACAAAATGTGGAACAACGAAAAGAGGTGTTGTACGTGTAAGGCCGTCCTGTACCTGCTGCTTTTGTTATAGCATTGAAATGTCAACATTTACCTATTTGAACAAAATCACAGAGCGCTCATCCCTTCCCAATACATTAAGCCCTTGTCTTACAAACATGTTAAGAATCTTCTGTAATATTATATATATCATTAGTATGTATAGTATCATTATTATACACAATACAGAAGGTCCCCAGTGTGTCCATAAATTGAGGACTTCCTGTACTTGCATAAACCTCAGGTGCATCGGGTGGGACTTAACACAAACCTAATTTACAAATCCCATGGTACTCTTCGATTGGTACAATTTTGATTAAGGGTATTTGAGATATGGATTAAGGAGTTACCTTCACTTCTCAGCCCCTCACAATGCAAAGCAGTTAGTACTTAACCTTAACGTGGTGTCAACATTCAAGTCAGACACAGACACATCTGAGAAAATAGAAAAGTTGGCCATAATAAAATACTGACGAGACTAAACGTACACAAAGGTCGACTTAAAAAATCCCGTTCTTCCACTTCTTGGTAAAAATAACAAATAAAGAGCACTTCTGCACTACCTGACTCTTTCAAGTCATTTACAACAGTACAAACTCACAAGTACATCATTAAGACAATTGATTTCTCCCTAAAAATGGCATTTACTAGGCCATATAAAAAATCCTCGTTTAATACCAAATAATACAAGCACGATGTACAAATAAAGTGCACAAAATGTGTGTTATTTCTCCATTCCACAAGGCATCAAATGCTCATTTAATACCAAATAATATGGGCATGATATACAAATAGTGCATAAAAGAAATTTCAGTGGTACACATGGCATCACGCAGAGAACTCGACACTCACACACTCTCAGGTATCTTACTCTCACTGGGCTCACTCCCACGAATGCAAAATTATACTAAGGCAAATCACTTAAAATTACAAAGCCCTTATATACAAAATCAGAGACTGTAATCACAAAGTTGTCCCCGTACCCTGGGACGATATCGAGAATAACGAATGTACAGTAAACTATCAATTTAACAGACTAATAGATTGGTGCGGGTAGCTAGTAATGGTGACTGTGGCGGATAGTGACGAGACTGTTTTGTTGAGATTATAACAATAATAAACAATTCTAGACCTATGAACAAGGTTTGGTGGTTCCAAATCAACTGACCCGGCAGATTTTGTCCAGTATTTGCAAAATTTGTTAAATTGAGAGTTTACCGAACTGCCTTAGGATTTAACCGCCTTTGGCTAATGCAGAGGTAACGACTAAGTATATAAAAGTACTCAGACCTTCCAGATTGACTATATGGCTTATAAAAGTAGGAATACAATAGTCATCAATTTCTAATCTCATCTAGGAAAAAAAAAAGACAGTATAAAACTGGGGTGATCATTGGTTGGGATCAAGATTCCAGTTGCAGAGTTAGGCAACCTTGCACTACCAGCTCACGTGTCTGCAAGAGAGCGCGCATAAACATCCTGTTCTAGGAGCCTTTAGAGCCCTATCCCAATATCCCTCCTGATTTATAAAATATTTTGTTCCATACCCGAGGATGGCTGCAATTCCTGTGACTGAACAAATTACTGTACAGGGGCTCTTCACTTTACGATGGCACGACTTACGATATTTTGACTTTACGATGGTGAGATAGCGTTGTACATTTAGTAGTCATCAAACTTTTGTACAGAACTATACATATATTGATATAATAAACTTGTATTTATTTATTTACTTTTCAATACTGGTATTTTAGTTACAGTAATTATTTATTTATTTAGTGACTAGTTATTTGCCTTTATTTATAATATATTCATATTCGACTTATGACATTTGCAACTTACAATGGGTTCTTCGGAACAACCCCATCGTCAGTCGAGAACCTCCTGTATAATAAAGCTGGCATCGAGGAGTGTCGAGTGGGGGATGGGGTTCGCAGGCGCTACTCACTGGTAGTGAACTCCCAAGCACAGTGCACCAGTCAGCTCCTCCTTGAAATGAGGTTAACCGGAGTAATTTTAAAACTACAGTACGTTTATCGTACACATTATCTACGAATGTACAGCTAAAATATTACTAGCGAACAGCTGGGCTGATGACATTCTATTCCTGAGTAAGTTACTGCACTTCTGAAGATATTAAATAATTTCATTTAGAAAAACATAATTTGTTTTGGATTACAAATGAATCACAACCAAATCCCGAGACTAACAGGATGAATCCTACCAAATAAATGATCACAATGTAATAATGTTGGTAGAATTACCAACAATTTGTAAAGTAAAAGGACACAAGTGCAACTAATGTGACATTTCATTGTGGCAACGTTTCGCAAAACGTTGCCACAATGAAATGTCACATTAGTTGCACTTGTGTCCTTTTACTTTACAAATAATCACAGTAAGCTTTTTTCTCTGTGGGGAAGTGGAACAGAATTCTTCCTCTGTAAGCCATGCTTGTAAGAGGCGACTAGGGTGCCGGGAGCTAGGGGCTAGTAACCCCTTCTCCTGTATACATTACTAATTTAAAAAGAGAAGCTTTCAGTTTTCTTTTCAGGTCACCTGGCCTTAGTGGGATATGGCCAGTTTAAAAAAATAAAAGAGTAAGCTTTCTTTCACTAAGCAGCAAACAGCACTAGTCTTGATTACTCAGCAAAGTGGTTCTATAAGCAGGAATTGCAAGCCATGAGCCCAGCCGTCAGTAGCAGGTACCTATGTCTACCTATGGCTAATTCCATTAATGGCGATAAAGCTAAAGTCCTTCTGAATCACGTTTGCACAACCACACGGGGTAACAGTATTATGTCTGCAGACTTTTTCCATATTGCCGGTCATAAAATAAATATTTTATATCCATGATACAATAGCTTTTTGTAAAGTTGTGACATTTAATATGTGGAAAGTCCCTGGTTATGCAGAGTATTTCGGACAACAGGTCCGAATGTCAAGATGTTCTGAAGGTGAATATGTGACTAACGAGAGAAAACGTAAATTTCGTTACTCCTTAGAACAAACTAAAAACATAATGGAGAGCTCGTCGACAGTTCAAATAATAAAAAGCAAACATGACTAGCTTAAATGTCC
This sequence comes from Cherax quadricarinatus, assembly GCF_038502225.1. Lineage (NCBI taxonomy): Eukaryota > Metazoa > Arthropoda > Malacostraca > Decapoda > Parastacidae > Cherax > Cherax quadricarinatus. The sequence continues at coordinate 9,318,593 of NC_091389.1, read as the reverse complement.
CATTGAAAAATGATCAAACTATGTCAACAAGCTTGGCACATACATGTACAGGTATTTGAATGTATAGCAAATATTTCACCATGACCTAGCAGAAATGTCACGCATCAGCACGAACGACGCGCAACTGGTATCTTCTTTGGGTATAATCTTACACATTAATGTCTCCCAAACTTCAGATTTAACCCACACTCATATTTTCATTCTTTTTGTTTTTAGTAAACTGTACGGGGCAGTGATATGTGTGAATGATGGTGGGAAACAGCCAGTATGCTCAGAAAAAAATCCTTCATTTTATCCAGGAGCAAAAAATCCAAAATTACATCTTTGAGTCGGGCACAAAATAAGTCGTGCAGATTTAACACGCACAAAATTGATCAAATGTTCCAGCTTCAATTGTGTCATAATCTGGCTGCATGTAAAACCTTGTAAAGAAAAATGTATGGCAAGTAAAAAGTATGTGGAATTTCAGTGCCGCTGCCAATCAATGCTTTATTGCACACTATGCAACACGGTGATGCATCACCTCGCAATGTCAGCTCCTACGATGGCAAAACAGAATGCAATGCATTGCCAAACTTTACCGGTTATCCCCTGTCATGAAATAATTTGTCCCTCCCCACCTTAAAAAAAATCAATGGAAGCAGCACTACAAAAACAATTACAAAATCAAAACTGTCATAACAAATCCCACAATTTTAATTTACATAAGCCTCTCTGATTTCAAGTGTATAAATATATTTTATGAAAATGGCAGTTTTTCTTTGTTACTGCTTCCATGACTTCTGTATTTAACACTGGAAATTTCTCTTATCAGATCTATGACTTTCTCACAAAGAATTAAGTCACATCATAATGCAGGAGTATCCCAACTTACAAACGTGTAGTGTTCCTGATGTTTCAACTTACAAACGTGTAGTGTTCCTGATGTTTCAACTTACAAACGTGTAGTGTTCCTGATGTTTCAACTTACAAACGTGTAGTGTTCCTGATGTTTCAACTTACAAACGTGTAGTGTTCCTGATGTTTCAACTTACAAACGTGTAGTGTTCCTGATGTTTCAACTTACAAACGTGTAGTGTTCCTGATGTTTCAACTTACAAACGTGTAGTGTTCCTGATGTTTCAACTTACAAACGTGTAGTGTTCCTGATGTTTCAACTTACAAACGTGTAGTGTTCCTGATGTTTCAACTTACAAACGTGTAGTGTTCCTGATGTTTCAACTTACAAACGTGTAGTGTTCCTGATGTTTCAACTCACAAACAAGTTGTTTGTATGGAAAACAAAGGATGAGCAGCAAGAAATAACACAGTACACTAACATGATTGTAAGTACCTTAGGACATAGGCAAGCGTACGAATCCATGGCCAGTCCTAAAATTGGCAGGTCTTGTTTTGTGTTTGCACTGTAGTTCATGTTGTGAAATGTCAATGGGTTTCTAAGCGCCTCGTCTGCAAATGCGAAAGTCTGTACTGTGCTACGTTTGTGAGTTGGGGACCCCTGGTGTGTACTGCACTAGTAAACAATGTTTCCCTACTTCAGGTGATTAAAATAGTTCACAAATAACCCGCACATAAAAGAGAGAAGCTTACGACGACGTTTCGGTCCGACTTGGACCATTGACAAAGTCAATAAGTCGTAAGCTTCTCTCTTTTATGTGCGGGTTATTTGTGTATCGTTCCAGTCACGGTATTGTGCCTTTTTTTGTTATTAAAATAGTTTAACGTCACCCTTCAATGTTCGTTATGGTCCCCCTAATGACTCCAAATCTGGCTGGACACAGGCTATCTCAGAGCCTGGAACCCTCATATCATGCATCCACACATATTCCTAATGACATATCTCTTGTACACACTACTGTGCTACTGCTTGATGAAGCATATCCTACAGCAAATGGTTCATACAACCCACGTCTTGGTCACACCATACGCCTGTGTGGCTGGTTTATTAGGTGTAAAGCCTTTTTACTACACAAGGCTTATTAAGAATGCATGTCGCCTGCACACCACCAGTCTAGAATACCTCGGTCCCTGAGGTAAAGATATACACCTCTTGGTATACATTAAGAGATACACACCTCTCTACGTACATAGTACATACAATATCATCACATAAACCATACCATGAGCGGGGCTTGAACCCACAGTTAGAGAGTCGTATGGTGTTTGCCATCGTGTCGTTACGATTTCATGAGTAATGTCATCACATACCTGAGGGTTCTAAATCTGGCTGCAGCTTCTCACCTCCTGATTGTGTACTTTTGCTGGAACACAGAAATTTTCCTAAGCAAAACTGAACCACTAACTGCTTCAAGTACTGTACCTAATTATGTAAAACTGACCACTAGCAGCAACAGCCTGGTTGACACAACAATCAACAAGGAATCCCTGCAGTAATGAGTGAGGTTTGATCTCAGAGGTACCTGCCTAGTACAGGACCCGCCTTCTATAATACCGTCTCCATTCTACACTTCACTTCTGTTCAGAGAATCCTGGCCTTAGGCTGGGACCTCATGGAGGAAAAAAACAGAAATTGACAATAGATATGCCTTCACATGAACACAAATGCCATGTATATGAGTAATAATAAGAGATATTAAAGGCAACTTCTGAGAGATAATATACAGTAGTTTCCCCTGTATCCACGGGGATACATTCCAAGATCTACCATGAGTGTCTGAAGCCTCGGATAGTCGCCAACCCTATAATTAATTTTTTGGTTTATATACGTACCTACGATAAACTTTAATTGATAAATACGCAAAATGAGTTGAGAATTATCACTTATTCACTGATGGGAAGCACTTCACAGCTTCTCTTAGGCTTTGAAGAGCTGCCATCACTAGTTTTACTCTCTGGGGCCATTAAATTAAGGGTTACTTTCAAGCCACGGTAAACCGCAGAAACTGAATTTGCAGATACGGGGGTTCTACTGTACAACAAAACCTGACAAAGCTATTGCACTCCGTAGGAATAAGAAATACAATTCTAGAAAATATCAATAAATGCTACCAATAAATATAATTTAATCTCTGATTAATCTGTATCTTAGTCCGACACACAAATGGTACAAATGATTTATCTTGATAGTGAAACACTGAAGCCAATATAAAAATTAAAATTTTTAAAATACAAAAACCAGCTTAAAAAAAGTTTACTATTAACACGCAATATGGAAAGGAAAATTTCAACGGTGCTGGTCAGTACATTCATACACTGGACTACGTGCAGCCAGCAGTAACAGCCTGGTTGATAAGGCTCTGATCCACCAGGAGGCCTGGACACAGACCGGGTCACGAGAGTGTTGATCCCCGTGTTAACAGTGTAATTATAGATTTCCTAGTACCATTTATAGTAAGGCTCCCTTGGCGTGCTGACATCATGTGACAGCCCGTTCTAACCAGCCAGCTAGGCCTGTGGCCTACCTCTCAGAACTCAACTAGGCTTAGCAGGAAGCAGACATAGGCTGGGCTCTTCCCATGACTGCCAATAACGCCTCCAGGTAGATTCCAGGCACTGACCGACTATTACCAAGATGTGATGAGATAATAGTCCAGGATGGACCAATACCAGTTAATAGTGAATTGTTTCAGTCACAGTATGGACATTTGTTCTTTTTAAAGATAAGGTCAATACAAAGTTAATCTGTCACAGACTTAGCAACATGTGCTGTTTCCTGTACAGCTGCAGCCAAGAACTGAACTCTGCTGTTGACCTAAATAATGTCACACTACAGTCCCTGCTGACTACAGCTGCATCTGCAGTTCTTCCCTGCTGACTACAGCTGCATCTGCAGTTCTTCCCTGCTGACTACAGCTGCATCTGCAGTTCTTCCCTGCTGACTACAGCTGCATCTGCAGTTCTTCCCTGCTGACTACAGCTGCATCTGCAGTTCTTCCCTGCTGACTACAGCTGCATCTGCAGTTCTTCCCTGCTGACTACAGCTGCACCTGCAGTTCTTCTCTGCTGGCTACAGCTGCATCTGCAGTTGTTTCCTGCTGACTACAGCTGCATCTGCAGTTCTTCCCTGCTGGCTACAGCTGCATCTGCAGTTCTTCCCTGCCGACTACAGCTGCATCTGCAGTTGTTTCCTGCTAACTACAGCTGCATCTGCAGTTGTTTCCTGCTAACTACAGCTGCATCTGCAGTTCTACCCCAGGCTAAGCCAGCACATGCAATCTTGTATGTTGTGCAGCTCTACGATATATTACACATCGTTCACCTAAATGTCTGGTCTCCTGATACGCTTCGTTGCATGTAATTATTAATTCAAGTAAACTTAATGCTGATTCACTAAGCAATGACAAGTTTTTCACACATTATGACAGCAATGTTACCACCGATTTGGATCACCATGTCTTTTATGTGCAGCCTTAACGTATCTATTGACACATTTCTTGCATAATATAATAAATACATGTCTTGCCATGACACAAGTGACATTCACCACAAGTCGTCAAACACAAAGCCTCAGTTGCTCGACCTCTCATACACTAGTCATCAGGTCACACACGATCAAATTCACAGTGAAAATTGTGTAGATAAAAATTAAAGACATATAAAAAAGTGGTTTAAACGAGTTAAAAAGTTAAGCACCACTAATGGCACATTCATCACTGCTAGAAAAGTGTGTTTGAAACAGCAGGTGTTTATATTGCCTACTGGATATCATAGCTACTATGGCCTGCTACCTGCTTACGCATAACCTCTCCTGTCATGCTCACATCTGAACAAATTAAATAAAGCACCATTTCAGTAACACCTGCAGAAAAATATGCAAGATCTCAAGCTACACACCACAGCCTCAAAATTTCAAAGACTCCAAACCAAATACAGGAGGCAGCCGCATGTACAGGACTGCTTTTCGTTCCTCCACGTTTTTGTTGGCTTTCAAATGAGACACTGTCCCACTGCTGGTGAAAGTCGCTGGCAGGTAGACCACAAACAATGGCTCAATTTGAAGACAATGATATTGTGGAACACAGAAAAAAGAAGAAGCTGGATGTGCAAGTCCCTCCTGTATTGTGCTTATGAAAACTGATAAATTTAAGTCTTCATATGCGAGTTCAACAGCCCCAATAAAGACTACTACTGTTGTTTGGGTTCTGAGAAATGAGGCAAGATGATGCATTGGTCGTTAACACCTAAGAAAACTGTTCTTTGTACTTGGATGACTTGAGACCTGACTTGTCCGACACAACGAACACCAGCCCGGACACTTCTATATCGACAACCATCTCAAAATCTAGCTTTTCTTCATATAAATACACAGAAAATGAAAATGACAGGCATTTAACGCCTTTGGCCTCCAAGTAAATGTGTTGGTCAGTGCGGCGGCAATGGCATGAAAATACAAACACGACTATAGACAGCATGTGAATGCTTGCGGTGAAAGACACATAATTGACCAACCATACAAAACTGTTGTGAAAGGTAATATTGAATGTGTCACATGTACATTCCTCATAAATAGTACTGGAGGAGCATTAAGAACTCTGATTCAGTTGTATGTACTTGTACATCTGTGATATTTGTATGGTATGCATCTATATTTGTAGTCACTGTCTACGATGAAGGATCAATGCATACAGTCCACATTAAGTGTTCTGACCAGGGGTGTACATTCTGGGTGTGCTAGGTGAGTACTACACACTCACCAAAGATGGTAAATTCAATATAAATTTTAAGATCACTCAATAACAGCCTGGTTGATTAGGCCCTGATCCACCCTGAGACCTGGTCACAGACCGGGCCACGGGGGCATTGACCCCGAAATCCTCTCCAGATATACTCCAGGTATGAGTAATATGCCAGAGTAGGTTCAGCATGGTAGCACACACACAGTGACAATAACCACCATACACCACTGGTCCTGACAGTTATTCAAGACACGGTAACTGCTGAGAGAATACACCAAACTCCATTACACAAACTGAGCGCACTGGGAGTATCTGCAGCTCTCACAATATCGTGAAAGTCTGTGATGCAACGCACACAGTACGAACAACTCTCGCAGGAAGCTCGACATCATCAGCCAACCCAAGAGGAAGTTTTGAAAAAGATCAATGATTAAATCTGTCTTCAGAGTTTACTCTTGGCCCTATAAACAAAAGATCAATTTTGCAATACCTTGCCCACTAAGCAGCATATCTGGAAAACCATTCCTTACCCTCTGTCAAACACCATCTAGTTTTCTTACAGGAACAAAGGATACTCTTACATTATACTTACACAACATTAAACAAGGCATTGAAGTGTATTATTATCAATACATTAATATCATCATTTGGAAACTACAGGTGTAAGGTTGATACTCTTCTTACAGGTAAGTGAATACAGTTGGGCAGTGTTTCTGTCTTGCAGTTTGGTAAACGGAGGTTCAAGCCCACACGGTTCCTTGCTCTAAATCACCCGCACAGCTTCAGTGCTTCTCGTAAATGAAATGAGTCCTAGTGTATGATGCTGTGCTGTGTTTTAGTCCAACTGAATCAAGCTTTACACACACACAATGCATACATCTGCCTCCCATTATACATTTCTACGTAAAATCATAAAAACTTTATCCTTCAGCTTTTGCCTCATCTAAAATCGTCATATCTAAAATAAATTGGGATGTAGAAATAGGGTGGATGGACAGGATTAAAATCACGTGTCATTTAGAAAACACTATAGAAATTCAACTATTGTGATGCTGCTGATATTCCTAATTTGTTTCATATCCCAAATTATTAATATAAAAGAGAAATATAATCAATATATTCTGAAAATGAGAAAATGGGGTCAACATTAATAGGGGAGGCAGTCTTAAAACAGACAAAATAGGAACTAAAATAAAAAATAGAACAATCAACTGTCCTTCGACTTGTCTCTCAAAAGCTTCTCATTTATACTGCAGGTGAGTTTGTTATATACTGCCAGTATACCACAGATGATCTTGTAACATACTGCAGTATACTGCTGATCTTGTGACACACTGCCAGTATACTGCTGGTTATCTTGCAAGACACTGCCAGTACAAAACACTAATGCTACGTTGGGGCATGATGCAGTGCAACGTTGCAAGGTTGTTGCTCTTATCACGATATGTTGCCGGCCTCCTCCACTAGCAGACTCACTCTAGTCCTCCTGAGGAGACACAAAAACAATATGTAGGGGCGCATTTTAAATCCATTGAAAAATGTAATAAGCAAGGAACAAAAGTTAAGGCAAAAAAATAACGTGTGACTTGTAAATGATCCCAGTGGATCCAAAATGTCGTGGTAAGCTCCTCTCTGCTGTGTGCGGGTTATTTGTGTATTGTTCCAGTCATGGTATTGTGGCTTTTGTTCCTGTTCATTACAATATAATCTCTAGTGTCAAGCTCCTCTATACAGGAGGGCCCAGTTTGTATGACTTAGGTTCCAGAGTGTATTAAAGTTGGTAGAATTACCAACAATATGTTATGTAAAAGGACATAAGTGCAGCTAATGTGACTTTTATTGTGGCAACGTTTCACTCTCCAGGAGCTTTGTTCAGCTAAATACACAGTGCATACAATACTTACCATAAAATAAGGCGCCAGTTGCCCTTACCTTATGCAACTGTTGTACGAAAATTGAAGAAATGGCAGAAGAGCAGTAAAGGTACTCAGCTCGCACACTGAGATCCGGAGTTCGAATCTCCAGTATGGCTAAAGAACTTAGAATGTGTTTCCATAAGGCACCTGCTGTCCCTGTTCATCCATCAGTATAAAATAGGTACAGTGGTACCCCAAGTTTCAGCCATAATTCGTTCCAGAAGGTTGTTCGTGTGCCGTTACCGGACGAATTTTTCCCATAAGGAATAACATAAATTAGATTAGTCTGTTTCAGACCCCCAAAAATACACTTACAAAAGCACTGACAATAATATACTTACATAATTGTTTAAGTTGGGAGCTGTACGAAACTTGGGGTACCACTGTACCTGGGTGTTAGTGGACTGGTGTGGGTCGCATCCTGGGACAAAACTGACCTAACTTGCAGGAAATTCTCTGCATAATAAGTGGCTTTCTATATACTAGCATGTCACTAATGTCAGCTATGGTCTGTATAGCTGTATAGCCCTTGTGGCTTAGCGCTTCTTTTTGAATATAATAATAATAATATGGTCCGTATACCTTGTACATGTACTTGTAGAAATAAAAATCTTATTATTATTAATTGAAAGCTAACAAAAATGTCGAACACTGAGGAGAGGTGTTGTACACACGGGGGCCCTCCTGTGTAGTGGAGCTTTTTGCTAAATACAATCGAGATCAAAGTGCATCCAAAATTAATTACCGCATGAAAAGACCTTCATAATACAGTACTCTTTTTTAACTACACAGTGAACCCCCGCATAACGATCACCTCCAAATGCGACCAATTATGTAAGTGTATTTATGTAAGTGCGTTTGTACGTGTATGTTTGGGGGTCTGAATGGACTAATCTACTTCACAATATTCCTTATGGGAACAAATTCGGTCAGTACTGGCACCTGAACATACTTCTGGAGTGAAAAAATATCGTTAACCGGGGGTCCACTGTATTTGAAAAAATCACACTGTATAGAATAGCTCTATAAGAGAGTTTACTGTAGAAATTGCTGGCTTGCCAACGTCCAAGACACAATAATCCACACTTACCAACAAGGCTGAAAACACACTTTTTGTTCTGATGTGCTGGTTGTCTCCCACCAAGGCAGGTGACCCATAAAAGAAACAATTCCACCATCATTCACACTATCACTTCTTGCCAGAGGTGTAAAGATATGGCAGTTCAGAGGTCCCTCAAAACAGCAAATATCCTAAACCTCTCCTTCAGAGTGCAGGCACTATATTTACCACCTCCAGGACTCAAGTCCGGCTAACCAGTTTCCCTGAATCCCTTCACAACATAACATTAGTTTTACAAGCAACAATCCCTTCTCACAAACCTGTGATCAGTGGTGGGCACATTATTATTATTATTATTATAATCAAAAAGAAGCGCTAAGCCACAAGGACTATACAGCGCTGCAGGGCAGGAAGGAAGTGAGGGCATCAGGTGGCAAAAGGGAGATGGATGAGCAACAGGTTACGGATAACAGCGGGGCAGTGGAGTGGTGGGCACAGCTAACCGAAAAATTAGCTTTGCTAACCGCTAACTAGAAATTAGCTTCGCTAACCGCTAATCCGCTAACTAAAAATTAGCTTCGCTAACCGCTAATCCGCTAACTAAAAATTAGCTTCACTAACCACTAATCTGCTAACTAAAAATTAGCTTCGCTAACCGCTAATCCGCTAACTAAAAATTAGCTTCGCTAACCGCTAATCCGCTAACTAAAAATTAGCTTCGCTAACCGCTAATCCGCTAACTAAAAATTAGCTTCGCTAACCGCTAATCCGCTAACTAAAATTAGCTCCGCTAACACTAAATGCTAACCGCTAACTTTTTCACATGAATTCAAATTCGGTTAACTTTTTTGATCTTTTATTTTTACTTTTAAGAGTTTTAGAACAAACCTGGAGAACTTCCTTATAAGATACTATAAGGTTTTAATAAGACAAGATTGACTCAAAATAAAGAAAACTGATAAAGTGAAATTTTTATTATTTTTTTAGGCTAATGGAAAGGACAGCGTTGCCAACAGTAAAGTAACCAAGTAAAACTACTCGAGTACTGTACTTAAGTAACTTTTCGGTATTTACTTTTTAAAAAATACTGAAATTACTCACTACTTTTACTTAAGTACAGTGGACCCTCGACCAACGATGGCATCGTCTAACGTTAAATCCGACTAACGATACATGTTAACGCTAACATTTTGCCTCGACTAACGCTAAAAAAACTCGACTAATGATATTCGTACTCGGGTACCAATTAATATCGTTAGTCGAGGGTCCACTGTACTGAAGTCTGTTATTACTTTTACTTCACTACAGTCTGATAATGATACGTTACTCACTGCAGACTCGGCAACACCCTCAGGTGGAACAGAAGCGTCTCCCCTGTTCATAACGATAAGTGACAACGCACCCCGGTGATCGCTGACACTAAGACTATAACAATGCTGCTCGGATCCTGCTGCTGCTGCATTGACAAGTCACGTTTACACTTAGTTAGCCAATAGCGTGCTTGACTGACTGTTGGAGAAACGCCCACAAGGGACAGGAACAAACAAGTGCGCCGTTGAAAAGGCACTGCTTTCCGACGACCAACAATGTATGAATTTTTTTTAGTGGACTCAAAGTTAGCGGAACTTTATTTAGCGGAAGCTAATTGGTCTGCTAACGGTTTCCAAAGTTAGCGGAAACACTAATCCACCAAACAAAAAGTTAGTTCTGCTAATTAGTGGTTAGCGGATCAGCAGAACTCTGCCCACCACTGCCCGTGATACAAAATGATAATTTTGCGCTATCATTTTCTATCAAACAACAGGCTTAGGGTTACAAATAACTTGTTTATAAGTTTGAAACACTGGAAATAAATGCGTCTTTAAGTTGAAACACCGGAATGAAATACGTCTGAAAGTTGAAACGTCGGAATCACAACTTATTCATAAAGTAGAGAGGAAAAAGGCACAATACTGTGACTGAAACAATACACAAATAACCCGCACATACGAGAAGGAAACTTAATGGTGCAAGTCAGACGAAAACATCACCATAGGTCTCATTCTATTATTATTATAACCAAAACTAAGCATTAAACACACAAGGGTCATACAGCTCATTCTCCTGTGTGTGGGTTATTTGTACAGAGTAAATTCAAAATGGGGAAGTGGAACAGAATTCTTCCTCCGTAAGCCATGTGTGTCGTAAGAGGCGACTAAAATGCCAGGAGCAAGGGGCTAGTGACCCCTTCTCCTGTATATATTACTAAATTTGAAAGGAGAAACTTTCGTTTTTCCTTTTAAGAAGAAGAACATAAGAACGAAGGAACACTGCAGAAGGCCTACTGGCCCATGCGAGGCAGGTCCAAGTCTCCTACCGGCTTAAGCCAATGCACCCAACCTAGTCAGGTCAGGTCACATTGACTTAAGGGAGGAACACGGCAACCGACCTGTTAGCACAAGCTATCAGGTCTAACTCACACCCACCCACATCTACTCATGTATTTATCCAACCTATTTTTAAAGCTACACAACGTTCTGGCCTCTATAACGGTACTTGGGAGTTTGTTCCACTCATCCACAACTCTATTACCAAACCAGTACTTTCCTATATCCTTCCTGAATCTGAATTTTTCCAACTTAAAACCATTGCTGCGAGTCCTGTCTAGGCTAGATATTTTCAGCACACTATTTACATCCCCTTTATTTATTCCTGTCTTCCACTTATACACCTCAATCATATCCCCCCTAATTCTACGTCTTTCTAGAGAGTGCAGTTTCAGGGCCCTTAGTCTATCCTCATAGGGAAGGTTTCTGATACATGGGATCATCTTTGTCATCCTCCTTTGTACATTTTCCAGAGAATTTATATCCATTCTGTAATACGGTGACCAAAACTGTGCAGCATAATCTAAATGAGGCCTAACCAAGGATGTATAGAGTTGAAGAACAACCTGAGGACTCCTATTATTTATGCTTCTTGATATGAAGCCAAGGATTCTATTAGCTTTATTGCGAACACTTATGCACTGTTGTCTTGGTTTCAGATTACTGCTAACCAGAACTCCTAAATCTTTTTCGCAATCCGTAATATTAAGATCTACATTATTTAGTTTATATGTGGCATGGTTATTGTCCTGTCCAACATTTAGAACTTTGCATTTGTCTATATTAAACTGCATCTGCCACTTCTCCGACCACTGCATCAGTCTATTCAAATCTTCCTGGAGTGCTCGAATGTCCTCGTCAGAATGAATTCGACGGCCTATTTTGGTGTCATCGGCAAACTTGCCGATGTCGCTCTTTATGCCCTCATCTATGTCGTTTATGTAGATTGTGAACAGCAGGGGGCCCAACACTGACCCCTGTGGAACACCGCTCGTGACGCTTCCCCACTCTGATTTCTCCCCATTTATGCAAACTCTCTGCTGCCTATTTGTCAACCATGCCTCTATCCAGGAAAAAATTTCTCCTCCTATTCCATGTGTTTTAATTTTCCTCAATAGTCTCTGATGTGGGACCCTGTCAAAAGCCTTACTGAAGTCCATATACACAATATCATATTCATTACCATGATCTACCTCCTCAAATACCTTAGTGAAAAAAGTTAATAAATTTGTAAGGCAGGAACGCCCCTTTGTAAAACCATGCTGAGATTCGTTGATTAATTTATGCTTTTCAAGGTGGCTACGAACTGCCTCGGCAATTATTGATTCCATAAATTTTCCCACTATGGAGGTTAGGCTTATTGGTCTATAGTTCGAAGCTAAGGACCTGTCACCTGTTTTGAAAATAGGTATCACATTTGCCATTTTCCACTTATCTGGCACCATGCCAGTTTGTAGTGATATGTTGAAAAGATTAGCCAAAGGTGTGCTAAGCTCCTCTTTACATTCCTTTAGAACCCTTGCATACAGTTCATCAGGGCCTGGGGATTTGTTAGGTTTTAATTTATCTATTTGCCTAAGGACCATGTCACTTGTGACCCTAATAGTGCACAGTTTATTATCGTCCTGTTCTACATAATTTATCATTACTGGAATATCACTGGTATCCTCCTGTGTAAAAACTGAGAGGAAGTATGTGTTAAAAATTCTACACATTTCCTTATCACTGTCAGTGAGCTGACCCGAGGAACTTTTGAGTGGGCCTATCTTGTCCCTGATCTTACTTCTGTATACCTGAAAGAATCCTTTTGGGTTAGTCTTCGATTCTCTTGCAACTTTAACCTCATAATCTCTTTTTGCTTTTCTAATTCCCTTTTTTATTTCTCTCTTTAACTGAATATATCGATTTCTTAATTGCCCCTCTCCTCTTTTGATTTGCCTATATATGCCTCTCTTTTGACCAATCAGATATTTTAATCTATTGTTCATCCATTTAGGATCATTTTTGTTTGATCTGATTTCCCTATTTGGAACATAATTTGACTGAGCAGCTAGAACTATGCCCTGGAAAGCATCATATCGGCAACCATCACCACCTACCTGACCCTTAGTCAGGTCATTCCAGTTCAGCCCACCTAAGTAATTTTTCAGTCCTATGAAATCAGCCAAGCGAAAGTCAGGGACGGAGACTTGATTGCCATTATTAGGGGAATTCCATAATATGTTAAAACTGAGTGATTTGTGATCACTCTCCCCAAGCTCATCATTAACCTCAAGATTATTAATTAGTGTTTGACCTGAAATCCAAAATTAAACAGACCATGAAAAAGTCTTCACAGAACATGTTATTCAATTTTTTATGCATTTTTTCAATCACACGTACAAGAAATTGCAATATACAGGAAGGCCCTATATACACAGCATCCCTTTTTTTGTTGTTCCACATTTTCGTTGGATTTCAACTGAGTTGTTCATTATGTTCAGTGCTTTTACCACTTTACCACTGTTTTGCGACAACAGTTGTACAAGGGAAGGGTGACTGGCGCCATATTTTAGGGTACTGTTTATTTATTTTAATATTTTATCATTTTATGCCTAGCTGTATTGAGCACTTAATATATGATAGTGTATAAACCTTGATAGTGTAAACATATTATCAGGCATTTTAGAAGCATTCAATGATGAAAAACAACTCTTTTTCCACTTGCCGGCATTTGGGGTTGCAAACCTTTGAGCCATGTAAACATGGCTGCCGTATAGAGGAGTTCACAACAGTGCAAACTATTTTTACAGTAGAAGGAAGTTCCTTTGATGAAAATGATGATGTTTATATCCTTGCAAAGTTTACAATGTGTAGTTTACATATTATAAAATACAGCGGTACCTCGGGATACAAACTTGATTCGTTCCAGAAGGCTGTTCAACTGCCGATACTGAACGAATTTGTTCCCATAAGGAATAATGTAAATTAGATTAACCCGTTTTAGACCCCCCAAAAATACACTTACAAAAGCACTTACATAACTGTTCGAGTTTTGACCTGTTCGTATCCCGAGGTACCACTGTATTAATTACAAAGAAGACCACTAGCATGCCTAGGCATTTTGGGCAGACTAATACTAATTCTTACTCTGTATTGACACAGGTTATGTAGCTGTACATTTGTACATTATTGCATACCAGGTAAGCGAAGTGATTAATTAGATTTATAATAACGTAGTAGTATAAAGTATATAACAATATTATAGTTAGTGTGAGTGTTTGCAGGGTAATATTTAGTGAAGGGATTCAGGGAAACCGGTTACACCTACCATCCGACTTACGACCGAGTTTGGTTCCGAGAAACCGGTCGTAAGTCGAAATGGTCGTAGGTTGAACTTTACTACTGAATATCAACATCACATTTTTGTCATGACTTTATTTTATTGTTTTATTTTGGTATTTCATGTTTTACTTTACTTTTTATGCTGTTAGTACTGTGTTTTATACTGTAAGGTTTAGGATAAACACTGTGTACAACACAAATACTGGTTTATTTCCCAGAAATTTGGCATAAAAAACACGGTCGTAAGTCGAGTGGTCATAAGTCGAGCAGGTCGTAAGTCGGATGGTAGGTGTATTTTATATAACCGGACTTGAGTCCTGGAAATGGGAAGTACAATGCCTGCACTCTAAAGGAGGAGTTTGGAATATTGTCAGTTTGGAGGGATATGTTGTGTATTTTTATACGTATATGCTTCTAAACTGTTGTATTCTGAGCACCTCTGCAAAAACAGTGATTATGTGTGAGTGAGGTGAAAGTGTTGAATGATGATGAAGGTATTTTCTTTTTTGGGATTTTCTTTCTTTTTGGGTCACCCTGCCTCGGTGGGAGACGGCCGACTTGTTGAAAAAAAAAAAATTACAGTTAGTAATTTTAGTACGTAATGGGAATGGTTAAGTCTTGGTATGTTCCTATATTGGGAGAGTTTCGAGTCTTACGACTCTTGGGAGTACAGCTTCTTAATTATAACTGTATGACCCTTGTTGGTTTAGAGCTTTCTTTGATTATAATAATAATTCTTAATTATAAACACCCTTAACCCTTAAACTGTCCAAACAGATCTATGTTCACATGCGTAGTGCTCAAAACGTAGATCTATGTTTTTTTTACATATTTTCAAATACAGTGGACCCCCGCATACCGTTGGCATCACATAACGTTAAATCCACATACCGATACATTTTATCGCTAAGATTTTGCCTCGCATACCGCTAAAAAACCCGCTCAACACTATTCGTCCGAGACGTGTCTAATGTGCGGCCTGAGCCAGCCTCACATGTTCCGCCGGTGGCATTGTTTACAAGCCAGCCTCCGTGGTAACATCCAAGCATACAATCGTAACATTTCGTATTATTACAGTGTTTTTGGTGATTTTATCTGCAAAATAAGTGACCATGGGCCCCAAGAAAGCTTCTAGTGCCAACCCTGTGGTAAAAAGGGTGAGAAATATTATCGAAATACTGTGGTACCATGGTCAACTGCTGCTGCTGCTGTAGCACTGTCTGCTGCTGTAGCACCGTCAGCTGCTGCTGCTGCTGCTGTACCACTGTCAGCTGCTGCTGTAGCACCGTCAGCTGCTGCTGCTGCTGTAGTACCGTCTGCTGCTGCTGTAGCATCGTTTGCTGCTGCTGTAGCACTGTCAGCTGCTGCTGCTGCTGCACTGTCAGCTGCTGCTGCTGCTGTAGCACTGTCAGCTGCTGCTGCTGCTGTAGCACCGTCAGCTGCTGCTGCTGCTGTAGCACCGTCAGCTGCTGCTGCTGCTGTACCACCGTCAGCTGCTGCTGCTGTTGTAGTACCATCTGCTGCTGCTGTAGCATTGTCTGCTGCTGCTGTAGCACTGTCAGCTGCTGCTGCTGTAGCATTGTCTGCTGCTGCTGTAGCACTGTCAGCTGCTGCTGCTGCTGTACCACCGTCAGCTGCTGCTGCTGCTGTAGTACCGTCTGCTGCTGCTGTAGCATTGTCTGCTGCTGCTGTAGCACTGTCAGCTGCTGCTGTAGCACTGTCAGCTGCTGCTGCTGCTGCTGCTGTAGCACTGTCAGCTGCTGCTGCTGCTGCTGTAGCACTGTCAGCTGCTGCTGCTGCTGCTGTAGCACTGTCAGCTGCTGCTGCTGTAGCACCGTTGTTGGTGTGGCTTATTGAGAATACCAAGAAACAACTAACCCCAGAGGGTTAGCCACCCAGGATAACCCAAAAAAGTCAGTGTCATCGAAGACTGTCTAACTTATTTCCATTGGGGTCCTTAATCTTGTCTCCCAGGATGCAACCCACACCAGTCGACTAACACCCAGGTGAACAGGGAAAAATGCCTGGAACTAGTGCTCATATTGGTGAATTTAAAGCCAGCAAAGGTTGGTTTGAGAGATTTAAGAATCGTAGTGGCATACACAGTGTGATAAGGCATGTTCTGGAAGAAAATGCCAAACAGGACCTACAGTACTCAGGAGGAAAAGGCACTCCCAGGACACAGTGTCTCATCAGTCATTGCTGCATCTTCAATAAAGGTAAGTGTCATTTATTCTTCATTTAGTAGAGTAGTACATGCACAATATATACTGTGCATGTACTACTCTATTATTGTGCATGTATCCTTCTCTTTGTGTGTAGGAAAATGTATATTTCATGTGGTAAAATTTTTTTTTTCATACTTTCGGGTGTCTTGCACGGATTAATTTGATTTCCATTGTTTCTTATGGGGAAAATTCATTCGCATAACGATAATTTCGCATAACAATGAGCTCTCAGGAACGGATTAATATCGTTATGCGGGGGTCCACTGTATAACAAAAAAATGTAGATCAAAGTTTTTTTTACACATTTTCAAATGTAAACAAATGAAAAGAGGATCTACGTTTTTTTACATATTTTCAAATGTTGAGAAAACGTAGATCTACATTTGGACAGTTTAAGGGTTAATTACAACTAGAGGAAGTTAGGAAAGGAATTAAGGGAGGGAGAGAGAATGTGAGAGAGAGAAACAGTCACTGTAATACTGACCCACTCGGTCGAGTCGACCCCTTCCATCCGGTCTTGTTCCAAGGTTTTGGAGACTTGGTTCATCTGCTGACTCATCGACTCCTCCAGCTGGAAATACAAATCCTCATCAAATGGTATTCATGAGGGAAGCACTAAACTCACAGGGGTCATACCACACCTGGGGAATGGCAAGTAAATCAGGTTTCATCTGAGAAAGCAGAAGATGGCCCCAATTCCTTGGATCATGAGCCCTTCACCACCTCAAAAGGTGGTATAAAACAAGCATATAAATGAAAACAAGAATATACACAAGCGTATAAATTAAAACAAGCTTAAAAAACAGGTGAATAACTTAAGCAAGTGGCAGCGGGAGACTGGATTGTGCAACAAATAATTAATGCAAATCGATCTATGCAATACACTACTTACACCTGCATCCAGTAAGTCATCCTCCATATTAATACAATTACATTAATACGTACAATTATATTACATGTGGAATAAATACAGTGGACCCCCGGTTAACGATATTTTTTCACTCCAGAAGTATGTTCAGGTGCCAGTACTGACCGAATTTATTCCCATAAGGAATATTGTGAAGTAGATTAGTCCATTTCAGACCCCCAAACATACACGTACAAACGCACTTACATAAATACACTTACATAATTGGTCGCATTCGGAGGTGATCGTTATGCGGGGGTCCACTGTATAATTACATTAATACGTACAATTATATTACATGTGGAAAAAATAATTATCCACATTAATATCGCCTTAAAGTGAATCACGGACTTTTTTTTTTCATTTGCCAGTGCACATAAAAAACTGAAAACATGGTTATACTATCATTTATTACATGCATGATAGCATTAGGCCTTAAAAACACTGCAAAAAGTAAAAATAATCAGTATTTTTTAAAATTGCCAATAAATGTGACTATAATTCGAAAACGCCATATTAGCAAAGTACGGTGGAACCTCGGTTTTAGTATGCTGTAGTTGGAGAAAATCCTTTATAAAATGTATTTTTTCTTAATATTTTTGGGTGTCTGGAACGGATTAATTGGTTCCGTTCCAGACACCCAAAAATATTAACAAAAACTATATTTTAAAGAGATTTTTCTCCAAGATTTCTCTCCAACTACGGCATACGAAAACCAAGGTTGCACTGTAGCTATTTATTTACTTATCTAGCACATGTTCACATTCGGCTTACAATATTCTCAACTTACGCTGGGTTCGTCAGACCGTAACCCCATCATAAGTCCAGGACCACCTAAATATTTTTTATAAATTGTAAATCATTTTATTTTTCACATTTGGAAAATGACTCACTAGATGCGTGGATCTTAAGCGAGGCTAAAACAAAAACTGTGGGAACAAGGAACATACCCGACTCTGAGTCTCCAGCACCTCGTCGGGGATACTGAGGTTCTGTGGGGGATACAACAAGAAGCCAGGGTAGGGTGACATGCACGAGACAGCCCATGAGGGTCATGCAGACTCAACATGAATACTATGTACATTCGACATGAGGACCATGCATACCCAACATGTGGGCCATGGACCCAACATGAGGACCATGCATACCCAACGTGTGGGCCATGGACCCAACATGAGGACCACACAGACCCAACATGAGGACCATGCATACCCAACGTGTGGGCCATGGACCCAACATGAGGACCACACAGACCCAACATGAGGACCACGCAGACCCAACATGGGGACCATGCAGACCTAATATGGGGACCACGCAGACCCAACATGAGGACCACGCAGACCCAACATGGAGATCATGCAGACCTAATATGGGGACCTCGCAGACCCAACATGAGGACCACGCAGACCCAACATGGAGATCATGCAGACCTAATATGGGGACCATGCAGACCCAACATGAGGACCATGCAGACCCAACATGGAGACCATGCAGACCTAATATGGGGACCATGCAGACCCAACATGGGGACCATGCAGACCCAACATGAGGACCATGCAGACCCAACATGAGGACCATGCAGACCCAACATGAGGACCACACAGATCCAACATGAAGGCCACGCAGACCCAACATGAGGACCACGCAGACCCAACATGGGGACCACGCAGACCCAACATGAAGGCCATGCAGACCCAACATGAGGACCACGCAGACCCAACATGGGGACCACGCAGACCCAACATGAAGGCCATGCAGACCCAGCATGAGGACCACGCAGATCCAACACGAGGACCATGCAGACCCAACATGAGGACCACGCACACCCAACATGAGGACCATGCAGACCTAATATGGGGACCTCGCAGACCCAACATGAGGACCACGCAGACCCAACATGAAGACCATGCAGACCCAACATGAGGACCATGCAGACCCAACATGAGGACCATGCAGACCCAACATGAAGACCATGTAGACCCAACATGAAGACCATGCAGACCCAACATGAAGACCATGCAGACCCAACATGAGGACCATGCAGACCTAATATGGGGACCATGCAGACCCAACATGAGGACCATGCAGACCTAATATGGGGACCATGCAGACCCAACATGAGGACAATGCAGACCCAACATGAGGACCATGCAGATCTAATATGGGGACCATGCAGACCCAACATGAGGACCATGCAGACCTAATATGGGGACCATGCAGACCCAACATGAGGACAATGCAGACCCAACATGAGGACCATGCAGATCTAATATGGGGACCATGCAGACCCAACATGAGGACCATGCAGACCCAACATGAGGACCATGCAGACCCAACATGAGGACAATGCAGACCCAACATGAGGACCATGCAGATCTAATATGGGGACCATGCAGACCCAACATGAGGACCATGCAGACCTAATATGGGGACCACGCAGACCCAACATGAGGACAATGCAGACCCAACATGAAGACCATGTAGACCCAACATGAAGACCATGCAGACCCAACATGAGGACCATGCAGACCTAATATGGGGACCATGCAGACCCAACATGAGGACCATGCAGACCTAATATGGGGACCATGCAGACCCAACATGAGGACCACGCAGACCCAACATGAGGACCATGCAGACCTAATATGGGGACCATGCAGACCCAACATGAGGACCACGCAGACCCAACATGAGGACCATG
This sequence comes from Cherax quadricarinatus, assembly GCF_038502225.1. Lineage (NCBI taxonomy): Eukaryota > Metazoa > Arthropoda > Malacostraca > Decapoda > Parastacidae > Cherax > Cherax quadricarinatus. The sequence goes on along the minus strand of NC_091389.1, from coordinate 9,298,455 downwards.
CAGACCTAATATGGGGACCATGCAGACCCAACATGAGGACCATGCAGACCTAATATGGGGACCATGCAGACCCAACATGAGGACAATGCAGACCCAACATGAGGACCATGCAGATCTAATATGGGGACCATGCAGACCCAACATGAGGACCACACAGACCCAACATGAGGACAATGCAGACCCAACATGAGGACCACACAGACCTAATATGGGGACCATGCAGACCCAACATGAGGACCACACAGACCCAACATGAGGACAATGCAGACCCAACATGAGGACCACACAGACCTAATATGGGGACCATGCAGACCCAACATGAGGACCACACAGACCCAACATGAGGACAATGCAGACCCAACATGAGGACCACACAGACCCAACATGAGGACCATGCAGACCCAACATGAGGACCACACAGACCTAATATGGGGACCATGCAGACCCAACATGAGGACCACACAGACCCAACATGAGGACAATGCAGACCCAACATGAGGACCACACAGACCCAACATGAGGACCATGCAGACCCAACATGAGGACCACACAGACCTAATATGGGGACCACACAGACCCAACATGAGGACAATGCAGACCCAACATGAGGACCACACAGACCTAATATGGGGACCATGCAGACCCAACATGAGGACCATGCAGACCTAATATGGGGACCATGCAGACCCAACATGAGGACAATGCAGACCCAACATGAGGACCACACAGACCTAATATGGGGACCACACAGACCCAACATGAGGACAATGCAGACCCAACATGAGGACCACACAGACCTAATATGGGGACCATGCAGACCCAACATGAGGACCATGCAGACCTAATATGAGGACCACACAGACCTAATATGGGGACCACGCAGACCCAACATGAGGACAATGCAGACCTAATATGAGGACCACACAGACCTAATATGGGGACCATGCAGATCTAATATGGGGACAATGCAGACCCAACATGAGGACAATGCAGACCCAACATGAGGACAATGCAGACCCAACATGAGGACCACACAGACCTAATATGGGGACCATGCAGACCCAACATGAGGACCATGCAGACCTAATATGAGGACCACACAGACCTAATATGGGGACCACGCAGACCCAACATGAGGACAATGCAGACCTAATATGAGGACCACACAGACCTAATATGGGGACCATGCAGACCTAATATGGGGACCACACAGACCTAACATGAGGACAATGCAGACCCAACATGAGGACCACACAGACCTAATATGGGGACCACGTGAATATGGATTCACTAATCCAGACGCCACTAACATTTAACTTTTAGGATAATTTGCCACTTATTAAAAAATCTAGAGCCAAAAATAACAATAAAGTAAGTTTTTATTTTTGAGCTGCCACTTACAATAGGCTGATACTCAAAAATAGGCCTAAGAGGCCTTATTTGAAAATTAAAAGGTGTTATATTTGCAGGTCATTATAGGAACAAGAGAAATTTTGGAATAATTTGCAAATTGCTGAAAGAAAAAATGTTTAGCAGTATGGTCATAAGAATAATGAAAAAAGGTCACAATACCATAGCCGGAACAATTCACAAATAACCGTAATGATGCTGTGGTCTATCATGTACCATTGTACCAGAAGATATCAGAAGCACGGCTGGAACAAGTGCAGAAGTCTTCAAGAAGAAACTGGACGAGTATCTTCACCAGGTGCCAGATCAACCAGGCTGTGATGGATATGTGGAGCAGCAGGCCAGCAGCAGCAACAGCCTGGTTGACCAGGCAAGCACCAGACGAGCCTGGCCCATGGCTGGGCTCCAAGAGTAGTGAAACTCGAAACTCATCAAAGGTATATCAACTGACTTGTGGCCTGACAACAGTCCAGGATAGACCAAAGTGTCTTTAGGAGGTCCCTCTCTTAGAAGTTGAGTTACCTGTGAACTGTTCCGGCACTGTATTGTTCCAGCCATATCATCATTCCAAACTTGTAATCTATCCTGCCCAACCAATGGAAAGGTTCTCTATGTACATTTCCCCAAACATAAAACTGATAGATCACCGATAAAACCACATCAATGTTCCAGTAGCACAACTAACGTGACCATTTTCTGAATTATCGGATTATGAGCTTCCGCTGGTTGACTGAATTAGTCTGTGAAGGCGCTGTCTGCTAAAACATAGGTCATAGCACACATAAATAAGGTAGCCACATCATTAAATATTTTTACTAAAAAACTGTGACCTCTAATGTTAAATCTGACCAGATTTAAGTAATATATAAAGTCATTATTTTTTAAATTAAAAATCCTCTGGGTAAATTGATTCAGAAAAATGACACAGTTCACTGATTACAGAATTGATTTTTGTTGTTACAATAAAAGCAAAAACAGTCTCATCTCTAGCTATGAATAAAAAGTTTAAAAAGATCACTAATTGAAAAAAAAATTATTAACTAAAGTTAGAAAATCACTAATTGAAGTTAAATATTTTGTTAATTGAGGAGGGCCAACCTTGTGTTGTGTTTGTCGCACTTCATTGGGCACCATGCCCTTGAGGAAGGGAGGCGTCTCATGGCGTATGTGTCCGCCACTGTTGGGCTGTGACACCGGCGACTGCTGCTCTCGACTTTCAGACACTGTAAGTAAGTTTATTCAGGCACGGGTACACATAAATACAGTTAAATAAATTATCATATATAGCAGCATATGTGTAGATTACCTGCAATAACCCAAAAAAAGTCAGATGGTTAAGTTAGGTTAGGTTAGGTAAGGTTACATAAGGTTAAGTTAGGTTAGGTTAGGTTCGTTAGGAAACAGGAGAAGCGTTTCCGGACACGGGTCTTCATTGACGACCTGCCATGGGAGCTTTTGGTCATCTGACTGAGGCCTTCCGCTGGCTGACCCCTCCACCCCTTTAAAATTTATGGGAATAGTTATAACCATTTTTTTATATGTAAAAAGTCAGACAAAGTGACTTATTTCCACTGGCATCCTTGGAAGGGTAGTTATACTTCAATGTAAGTCCCTATAGGTGCATGTGATACATGAATATACACAAATAACCCGCACATAAAAGAGAAGCTTACGACGACGTTTTGGTCCGACTTGAACCATTGACAAAGTCATTGACAAAGTCGTCAGCTTCTCTCTTTTATGTGTGAGTTATTTGTGCATCGTTCCAGTCACGGTATTGTGCCTTTTTTGTTATTTATACATGAATATGTACACGAATTCATGACAGTGATGGGGTGAATGATGATGAAAGTTTTTCGGGATCACCCTGCCTTGGCGGGGAAACGACGAGTGTTAATAAAACTGAAAAAAAAACATACAAAGCAACCACAGGGGATTTGAATGATAGCTCTTGGCTTTTTGTGTTGCATTCAACCAATAACAGGAGCTTACAATGTTGTAGAAATGAGTAGGCAGTCCCAGCAGATTAGTTGAAGTGAACATTTTAGCTCAGCCTAGAACATTCCCCTCAACTAATCTGCTTAGACTTCCCATTCATTTCTGCAAACTCCTGATGTTGTGTTGATTGTAACACAAAGGGTCTAGAGCTATCATTCCACTTCCCTGTGGTTTTGTATCTTGTATTGCTTGTTTATGATTACTGCAAGATGAATACACGAAAAAATACTTGATTATGCTCAATAATAACCCACAGGGAGACAGAAACTCAGGGGATTGATTGAGATGTACATTTTGACCCCTTCTGCTGAAAAGGACCCCAGAAGAGGGTCGAAATATAGAGATCCATTAATCTTGTGAGTTTGTGTCTCCTTGTGGGTTATTACTGAGTTTTGACAAGTAGTCATTATTCTTTAGTTATCCATATATGAATATACAGTGGAACCTCAAATATCGAACTTTCTTCGGTCCAGACGGCTGTTCAAGTGCCTTTACCGAATGAATTTATTCCCATCAGGAATAATGTAAATTAGATTAGTCCATTTCAGACCCTTAAAAATACACTTATAAAAGCACTTACAAAAATACACTTACATAATTGGTTGTGTTGGGAGCAGTTCGATTTTTGAGGTTCCACTGTATTTGAAAATATAAAGGAGGGATGAAAATATGTTAAAGTTTATGAACTGTAGTGTTAGCACGCCTCTGGCAAGACAGTGATGGAGTGAGTGATGATGAAAGTGTTTTTTTTTTTTTTTGGGTCATCCTGCCTTGGTGGGAAACAGACGATGTGTTAAAAAATGTCTAAATACTGTGAATATGGTTTAAAATTGCTGTAATAAACAACTGTCAATGAATAAACCGAATGATGAATGAAGAGGCGAACTGCAGCCGGCAGACTGACAGTCCGTCGCTCTACTGATCCGGTTACTCACCTCTAACAGGAAGAATTCAAAACTAATACTGTATTATATTCCATCAGAGGCACCAACTGTAACCCAGCTGAACGCCTTCCCTTGGCCCAGGAGCTTTAGCAGTAGATCTAGATGATGTGACCTTTTTTGGGGGGTATGAATAGATCTACTGCTAAAGCTCCTGGGCTGAGGGCAGGAGTTCAGCTGGGTTGCAGTTGGTAGCCTCTGATGGAATATTATATAGCACTACAGTGGACCCCCAGTTAACGATATTTTTTCATTCCAGAAGTATGTTCAGGTGCCAGTACTGACCGAATTTGTTCCCATAAGGAATATTGTGAAGTAGATTAGTCCATTTCAGACCCCCAAACATACACGTACAAACGCACTTACATAAATACACTTACATAATTGGTCGCATTGGGAGGTGATCGTTAAGAAGGGGTCCACTGTAGTTCCAAATTCTTCCTGTTAGAGGCCTGGGTAACCAGATCAGTAGAGCGACAGACTGACAATCTGCCAGCCATGGTTCACCCCCTATCCACCATTCTGTTTATTCATCGAAAGTTATTACAGCTTGATTCCATATACACAACATTTAGACATTTTTTTAACACATCGGCTGCTTCCCGCCGAGGCACAGTGACCCAAAAAAAGAAACACTTTCACCATCATTCGCACATAATCAGTGTCTTTGTAGAGGTGCTGTATAAACACACTTCTGTATTCAAGGAAAGAGAGTAGAATTATAGGGAACTGAAACTGCAACTTAGTTTAGTTAAGATGAATATAAGTTGTGATACTCTGGATGCAACAATTCATGAATAACCTGTACCTAAGATAGTAAATCTATGACTGTTTTGGGCCATCCTGGACCACCGTTGGTTTTGGACAATGGTCCGGGACTGACCAAAACTTCGTCGTAAGTGTGGGTTATTTGTGAAGTGGGCTTAGGAGCTGGAGGAAGACAGAGGGAGAGAAAGATAAAGAGGGAGATTCTAAATTTGATTTCAAACTCTTCCTCTAATAACAAAAGAAAGTAATGTTTGAATTCTATTAGTCTTCAAAATTTTCCATAAATAGGGCAACTTAAAGAATAGATCAGTACAACTGGAAGACACAACTGTAAACAGGTAAGGTTCGTGTAGAACTAGGGTATTTTCACCGTTGAAATGTTTAGCCTTTTCTGCAGGAGTTCGGTTGAATACCGAAGTAACAAGCATGGGAGACAATGGAAATAGTAGAGGTAAAGACGAGGTGATTAGTCACTCAGCTTTGTAATAGTAGTTTTGAGGTCGTCATTCTCTAAACTTTGAAAAGCGTTCAGTTCCAAAGTCACGATCAAGGTCTGCAGACTAGGAAACTGAATACTTCTTCAGGCTGACGGAGTGACCACCTTATCTTTACGTCTCCACTGATTCTACCTCCAGTATCTAATCACCACTAGATTCAACTGAAGAATCCTGCCGAGCAGACAAAACATTTCGACAATAAAAATACTTAACTCGTCTAACTGTCAATACAGCCTCTCCTCACTTAACGATGGGCTTCCATTCCTAAGACCACGTCAGTAAACAAATTCGTCACTAAGTGAGGAGTATACTATAATGGTAGTGGGTTTGTGTCAACCATCTTTGATATTGTTTTAATGTCACCTTTGCATCATTTATAATATTTCTGGTATATTTTTAAATGTTTATACAGTAGTGTACTGTATATTGTAATAAACAGAATAGAGGAAATCAGTTTTAATATACATTATTTAGGTGTGAGTACTGGTCAGAGAGCCCGTCCGAGTCATCGATAAACAAGTATGATCCTAAGTGAGGAGAGCCTGTATTGTATTCCATTATTTTAACAAGTGTAAAGTTTAGAGGCAGAGCAAGCAGGAAACAACAACATACAGGTGAGCATGTCAGACGGCTGGAGGGAGAGTGTACGAGGAGGTCGGTTAGTGTCTCCCAGCCACTCGGCTGCTGTCATCACCGGCTCCCAGCTGACGAACGTTGGCGGGAAGATGTCGTCTTGGAAGAGCTCCGTCTGAAGCAAATTTAAATAAATGTGACAGTACAGATGTAAATAATTTCACATGATATTGGTAAAGTCCTATGTGCACACACATACACATGCATGTACTCATGCACGCACACACATTATAAACTCAATGGACTACTGGGGGTAAAATGGGTGGCCAGTAATGGTGTTAGTGGTGCATAGATGTCAAATTGTTTTGCTGTGATCATAACTTTTGAAAACAATGAATTTTGTCATTGTTTCCAAATCGATAAACCTAGCGAATTTTATCCCACGTTTCTGAAGTTTATTATAAGAGAGGCATTAAATCAAAGACTTACTGTATACTCTGTATTATGTTACAAACATTAAATCTGACAGCTGACAAGTAGAAGTCAAACCTGAGCATTGATATCCCTGCCAGGCTGGAGCAATGACATTTGTTGCCCTCAAATATTACACTGGTTTCCACGTAAGCTGAACCGAAGATGTGATCCTGACTACTTCAGCACCTTCGGCTCCCCACCAAAGAACCCGGGTTTGATCCAGGGGTGGGTGAAGACACGGGGCATATTTCTTTACACCTGTTATCTGTTTACATAACAGTAAATAGGTGCACAAATAACCCGTACATAGGGGACAGAAACTCGAGACAACATTTTGGTTCGACTTGTACCATTAACTAGTTATTTTATGTATCATTCCTTTTTGTTCAGTAAAGAGGTAACTGGGTCTTCATCAACTGCCGTGGGAAGCGCTCAAAGTAAGTAATAGTATATGTACCTAAGATGAATGTGGATTCAGAAATGTGCTGAGGAACAATACAGCTCTTAATATTTAATTTCAACAGAGTAGCAGTAAGACAAATATGTTACCGCGCATAGTGATGAACAAGAAGGGTTATCTGTTAGTGGTTCTGAGGATTATCATCCCTATAGTCCTGTGATGAATCTCGAGAGTCTACTCCCAGAGCCCGGCCATGGGCCAGGCTCAAGTCACAGCCCAGTTGTAAACCAGTCACAGACCAGTTACATTCAGGTCACAGCCCAGTCACAGACCAGTTACATTCAGGTCACAGCCCAGTCACAGACCAGGCCTCCTAGGTCGGAAAGGAAATATTACAGGATTAAGAACTATTACGAAACACACAGGAAATTAAAGGTACGTGTATACTGAATGTAAATAGAGGTTTGTAAGACCGTCATCCTAACTCTGTTTACCAACCTACTGAGGACACAAACGTACCTTAACTCTGGGCACGGTGAAGGAGAGAGGTTCTAGAATGGACGACGTAAGTCTCAGAGCTTTGCAGAACTCCACTTGGCGCACGTCACACATTATCTTCGGCAGCATAACCAAGCCCTGAGACAGAAAAAATGTGTTTTCGAAACACATGATGAGTGGGGATGCTATAGTCGGGGGGGGGGGGGGTAATATTATTGTGATATCACCATATTCCTGGAAAGACGGCAGTTGAATGAATGATGGTGAGTGTGTCGTCTTCTTTAGGTCACCTGCTTTGGCATGAGATGGCCACTGAGGCAAAAAATACAGAAGGAACCAATCCTACACTAATGTCTTAAAAAACAAACCCCACTGTAGAATACCTGACCATATTCTCACTGCCATACTGAAGTCTTCCAGCTCAGATTGACACCACATGTTAGTAGCTGTCTTCTGGGCCTAATAATATTTTCATTACATGTAAACTACATTACCTGGATACTGCAGACAAGAAATAAATTATCTGTATTTTGTACAGTGGACCCTCGCCTAACGAACGCCACGCATAACGTTAAATCCGCCTAGCGATACATTTTAACGCAAAATTTTTGCCTCGGATAGCGCTAAAAAACTCGCTCAACGCGATTCATTTGAGATGCGTCCACGTGCGGCCTGAGCCCGCTTCACTTGTTCCGTGGGTGCCAATGTTTACAAGCCAGCCACCACGGTCGCTTCCAAGCATACAATCAGAACATTTTATATTATCACAGCCTTTTTAGTGATTGCACTTGCAAAATAAGTCACCATGGGCCCCAAGAAAGCTTCTAGTGCCAACCCTACAGCAAAAAGAGTGAGAATTACTATGGATATGAAGAAAGAGATCATTGCTAAGTATGAAAGTGGAGTGCGTGTCTCCAAGCTGGCCAGGTTGTACACAAAACCCCAATCAACCATCGCTACTATTGTGGCCAAGAAAACGGCAATCAAGGAAGCCGTTCTTGCCAAAGGTGCAACTTTGTTTTCGAAACAGAGATCGCAAGTGATAGATGTTGAGAGACTGTTATTGGTGTGGATAAACGAAAAACAGATAGCAGGAGATAGCATCTCTCAAGCAATCATATGTGAAAAGGCTAGGAAGTTGCATGACGATTTAATTAGAAATATGCCTGCAACTAGTGATGATATGAATGAATTTAATGCCAGCAAAGGTTGGTTTGAGAGATTTAAGAATCGTAGTGGCATATATAGTGTGATAAGGCCTGGTGAGGCTGCCAGTTCGGACCACAAAGCAGCTGAAAAATATGTGCATGAATTCAAGGAGTACATAGACAGTGAAGGACTGAAACCTGAACAAGTGTTTAATTGTGACGAAACAGGCCTGTTTTGGAAGAAAATGCCAAGCAGGACGTACGACGTACATTACTCAGAAGGAAAAGGCACTCCCAGGACATAAGCCTATGAAAGACAGGCTTACTCTGTTGATGTGTGCCAATGCTAGTGGTGATTGCAAAGTGAAGCCTTTATTAGTGTATCATTCTGAAACTCCCAGAGTGTTCAGGAAAAACAATGTCCTCAAGGCTAATTTGTGTGTGCTGTGGAGGGCAAACAGTAAGGCATGGGTCACTAGGGACTTTTTCTATGACTGGTTACACCATGCATTTGCCCCTAATGTGAAAGATTACCTAACTGAAAAGAAATTAGACCTTAAGTGCCTCCTGGTGTTAGACAATGCCCCTGGTCATCCTACAGACGTGGCAGAGCGACTTTATGGGGACATGAAATTCATTAAGGTGAAGTTTTTGCCTCCTAATACCACTCCTCTCCTGCAGCCCATGGACCAGCAGGTTATTGCAAACTTCAAAAAACTGTACACAAAAGCTCTGTTTGAAAGGTGCTTTGTAGTGACCTCAGAAACTCAACTGACTCTAAGAGAGTTTTGGAGAGATCACTTTAATATCCTCAATTGTGTAAACATTATAGGTAAGGCTTGGGAGGGAGTGACTAAGAGGACCTTGAACTCTGCTTGGAAGAAACTGTGGCCAGAATGTGTAGACAAAAGGGATTTTGAAGGATTTGAGGCTAACCCTGGGAATCCTATGCCAGTTGAGGAATCCATTGTGGCATTGGGGAAGTCCTTGGGGTTGGAGGTTAGTGGGGAGGATGTGGAAGAGTTGGTGGAGGAGGACAATGATGAACTAACCACTGATGAGCTGCTAGATCATCTTCAACAGCAAGAGGCCAGACCTGAGGAAACTGCTCCAGAGGAGGGGAGAGAGAAATTGAGGAAGTTGCCTACTTACAAGATTAAGGAAATGTGTGCAAAGTGGCTTAAAGTGCAAATCTTTTTTGATGAAAATCACCCTGACACAGCTATTGCAAGCTGTGCTGGTGTCTGTTACACTGATAATGTTGTGAAACACTTTAGGAAAGTCATAAAGGAACGGGAGGTACAGGCCTCTATGGACAGATATGTTGTGCGACAGAAGTCCAGTGACTCTCAAGCTGGTCCTAGTGGAAAGGGATTCCCCTTCTAAACACTAAGACCATCAACACTCTCCCCTCCTCCCATCCCATCAATCATCACCAGATCTTCAATAAAGGTAAGTGTCATGTAACTGTGCATGTCTTCTTCAGTTTGTGTGTATTAAAATTAATATTTCATGTGGTAAAAATTTTTTTTTGTCCATACTTTGGGGTGTCAGGAATGGATTAATTTGATTTCCATTATTTCTTATGGGGAAAATTAATTCACCTAACGATAATTTCGCCTAACGTTGAGCTCTCAGGAACGGATTAATAGCGTTAGGCGAGGGTCCACCGTATTTGTATGTGACCCATTTTGTGTGATGGAATACAAGAGGCAGACATTGTTAGCTTTTGTTGTCATTATGTAACTATTATATAGTGTAGCAGCACACCAATGGTGTTCCCACTATGTAACTATCATGCAGAATAGGGTAGCAGCACACCAATGGTGTTACCACTATGTAACTATCATACAGAATAGGGTAGCAGCACATTGATAATGTTACCACTATGTAACTATATTTAGCAGTACACTATGGGTTGCCACTATGTAACTATCATACACAATTAGCACACTATGGTGTTGCCACTATGTAACTATCATACACAATATAGCAGCACAATGGTGTTGCCACTATGTAACTATCATACCTACACTGTGGTGTTACCACTATGTAACTATCATACACAATAGTAGCAACATTGATAATGTTACCACTATGTAACTATCATACACAATATAGCAGTACATAGCCACTATGTAACTATCATACACAATTAGCAGCTGATGGTGGCCACTATGTAACTATCATACACAATAGGGTAGCAGCACACTGATGGTGTTGCCACTATGTAACTATCATACACAATAGGGTAGCAGTACACTGATGGTGTTGCCACTATGTAACTATCATACACAATAGGGTAGCAGTACACTGATGGTGTTGCCACTATGTAACTATCATACACAATAGGGTAGCAGTACACTGATGGTGTTGCCACTATGTAACTATCATACACAATAGGGTAGCAGTACACTGATGGTGTTGCCACTATGTAACTATCATACACAATAGGGTAGCAGCACACTGATGGTGTTGCCACTATGTAACTATCATACACAATAGGGTAGCAGCACACTGATGGTGTTGCCACTATGTAACTATCATACACAATAGGGTAGCAGCACACTGATGGTGTTACCACTATGTAACTATCATACACAATAGGGTAGCAGCACATTGATAATGTTACCACTATGTAACTATCATACACAATAGGGTAGCAGTACACTGATGGTGTTGCCACTATGTAACTATCATACACAATAGGGTAGCAGTACACTGATGGTGTTGCCACTATGTAACTATCATACACAATAGGGTAGCAGCACACTGATGGTGTTGCCACTATGTAACTATCATACACAATAGGGTAGCAGTACACTGATGGTGTTGCCACTATGTAACTATCATACACAATAGGGTAGCAGTACACTGATGGTGTTGCCACTATGTAACTATCATACACAATAGGGTAGCAGTACACTGATGGTGTTGCCACTATGTAACTATCATACACAATAGGGTAGCAGCACACTGATGGTGTTGCCACTATGTAACTATCATACACAATAGGGTAGCAGCACACTGATGGTGTTGCCACTATGTAACTATCATCCACAATAGGGTAGCAGCACACTGATGGTGTTGCCACTATGTAACTATCATACACAATAGGGTAGGAGCACACTGATAGTTATATAGTTGGCATTCCAACTTCATAACTATCGTACAAAACAGTGTAGTACACTGCTGTGTTCAGATTTTGCTTATTAAATATACAAGTCCCACCTGATGCACACTGCCACATTTGTGATGCGAGAGAGGGAAGAGGTGAGGGTAGTCGGTGCCGATCTCGTAGGCATAGATGGTGCTGTCACCCTATAAGCAAAGTGACCAGTTAGTATATCAAATTAAAATTACATACAGTCGACTAAATTAACATTGAATATTCACTAGTTCATAGCAGCTCATCCAAGTGGATCTTAGTTTTAACTAGTATTAAGACTAGCTAAGTCTGCCCAAGATGCTGCATAGTAAGATATTTTAGTTAAGCTCCTCTATGTAGTGTGATCCCCTCAAGGAAGGTTCCTTGATGTTGGTGAGGGGCTCTTGTTCTAGGGAATTGGATCTGGGCTCCAGTTCCTTGAATTAAGCCTGAATACCTTCCATCCCCCCCCACAGGTGCTGTATAATCCTATGGATTTAGCGCTTCCCCATGATTATAATACTACACTGACGCCTATATAACCGCCAGTCTCCTTGCCTTTGCTCCAGACTCTCCACCACCACGATGCTGTGAACACTAACTCCAAGGTTGAGGGACTAATTAACTCATCTTTTGTATATAGTTCTACAGTCTTCCAATTATGTCCAAGAATCTGTATTGATAAAGCCACTGGATGGCGAAACGTCTACAATAAAGATAACCAGATGTTGTACATGTGTCTAAACTTTCATATTGTCGGTATTTTATACCTTTCTTGCACAACAGTGGAACCTCGTTTATCAGCCGCTGCATTTATCGGCCGATTCATATTTAGGCCAGTTCTCGGCAGAAATTTTGCTCCCTATTTCAGCCATTGCCTCGTATATTGGCTGCATTAGATGCATCAGCTCAGGACACTGGACGTAGGCAAGTTAGTCTCCCTTTGTCTGTCAGCGAGTGAACATATACTCGGCGCACTCATCCAAACATTTCCTTAAAATCCACTATTTATGGTGGTATTATATTAAGTGCGACTGTGAAATAAGTCACCATGGGCAGGGAGTGTAGCAGGCATGCAGGAAGTGTAGCAGGCAGGCAGGGAGTGTAGCAGGGAAAAAGGGAGTGTGGAAGGGAGGCAAGGAGTGTAGCAGGGAGGCAGGGAGTGTAGCAGGCAGGCAGGGAGTGTAGCAGGCAGACAGGGAGTGTAGCAGGCAGGCAAGGAGTGTAGCAGGGAGGCAGGGAGTGTAGCAGGCAGACAGGGAGTGTAGCAGGCATGCAGGGAGTGTAGCAGGCAGGGAGTGTAGCAGGCAGGCAGGGAGTGTAGCAGGCATGCAGGAAGTGTAGCAGGCAGGCAGGGAGTGTAGCAGGCATGCAGGGGGTGTAGCAGGGAGTGTAGCAGGGAGGCAGGGAGTGTAGCAGGGAGGCAGGGAGTGTAGCAGGCAGGCAGGGAGTATAGCAGGCAGGCAGGCAGGCAGGGAGTGTAGCAGGGAGCATAGCAGGGAGTGTAGCAGGCAGGCAGGGAGTGTAGCAGGCAGGCAGGGAGTGTAGCAGGCAGGCAGGGAGTGTAGCAGGGAGGCAGGGAGTGTAGCAGGCAGGCAGGGAGTGTAGCAGGGAGTATAGCAGGGAGTGTAGCAGGGAGTGTAGCAGACAGTGCAGGGTGTGCTAGCTGCAGGGCTGACTTGCCATAGGTTTGAACCCTCACTTCAACGAGACATTCTCAATGTTCAAAACATCTACTATAGAAATGTCACATCAATAAACCAGCACCAATGTTATTCAGAATCTCTACAGCAGAAATATCACATCAACAAACCAGTGTAACGCAGTTATTACGTTACGCAAAAAAATAAATACTGAGTAATACCAGCAACAAGGCTACTTACCTTACCAGTGGCGAAGAGTGTAGAAGAGTCAGGATCGTAGAAGGGGATGAGCATGGCGGGACTTATATCGATGACCACTGTGTTGCAGGGTTTGTTCAGCTCCGTCGCTTTGTACACGCTGATCTGCCGCTCAGACACCCTGCCCAACATAACTCATCAGACTTATGGAGAGACACAAGTGATAGTACGGGACGGCCCCCACACATATAAACCACTTATTTTCAGTCTTCCATGTTCCTATTGGCTTTCAATTGAGCCGTTGTTCTGTCTCCAGGTGACTCACTAGTGGGTGGAACATAACGAACAATGGCTCAGTTTGAAGCTAGCAAAAACGTGGACCACCGAAAGTAATGCTGGATACGCGGGCCCTCCTGTATTTGGATTAATGTTGATAATTATCAATGTGTAAAGAGGTAAATTCATGTGAATCATCCAGCACAAGGAATGATAAAAGTTCGAGCCTTTTACGATTATTATTACAATCAAAACTAGGCCCTAAACCCACAAAAGCTTTTTATGATTGGTATGAGGCTATAGGACTCAATATGTATTTATGTATCTAAGTAGCAATTATTCACTTTGGAATACCTAATTATACTGAACTGCTAGGGGGGACAACTGCTTTAATTCTGTTATAAGACCCCTCAAGGAAGGTTCCTTGATGTTGGTGAGGGGCTCTTGATTTAGCGAATTGGATCTGTGCTCCAGTTCCCCGAATTAAGCCTGAATGCCTTCCACATCCCCCCTCCCCAGGTGCTGTATAATCCTCCGGGTTTAGCGCTTCCCCCTTGATTATAATAATAATAATAATCTGTTATAAGGGTAGATCACTCTTGTGGGGAAAAAGGTCAATTGAACCAAGTCCTGTTTTTTCAATATAAATAGATTGCACTATACACACATAATTAAAATAAGTAGTTATAAAGTGTGTATTCTTTTATAAAAGTAGAATAAGGTGTAGTAATGGAAAAAAATTATTGTAGTAGGTAAAGAATTGGGCATGTCAACAGTCTTTTGTTTGTTGTTGGGTAGATAGGAGAGGCTAGTTCTCTCTCTCTCTTGTTGTTGTGGTGTCAACATGGGAGGACCTTCTCCTCCACTCTTCTGGGCAAGAGTGCCCCAGAGGTAAGATTTGTACTTGAATACAATGTAACCATTATACCTAGAGTGACTATAGTGTGTTAAAACACTGAGTTAAGATCATCAGGAGGGAAAGAGAACTAGTTGTTTCAGATAGACCATGTGACTGTCATGGCTGAACAGCTAAGGGTGTGCACCTTTCAGTTATCAATAGGAAAATGATTGACTTGTATATTCTGTATATACCTGTCTAGAATATATTCCTGTTTTTGTAATAGTTTAAATAACCTATTGAGAGGTTGGTGAAAGCATTTCAGAGACTGAGGATGACCAATCATGAATGTAAGTATTACGCTATACTTTATAAGGCCTTATTTAACCCCTAAACGGTCCAACGTATATATACATCCACTCGTGCAGCACCCCAAATTTTTTGAGAAAAAAAAATCTTTTTTTTAATAGGAAAAAAGAGCATATGGTACCCAGGCATCCCCAATTATTTTAATATGGCACACAGTGAGTGCTCACACCCATTCTCTCATGTCTAGGCGACTCAGGCTTATCGTGGCAATGACGAATAAATGACAAAGAAAACGTATATATACATTTGGGGCGCTACGCACGTGAACATATATATACGTTTGGACCGTTTAGGGGTTAAGCCACCCCACACTAGAACATGTAGTGAGAATCGTACCATCGAAGTAAAAAGGGAAAAAACAATATGACGATCTCATGAGAGATCAAGCTCTGATAATTATCAAAGTCGTGGTTTATTCATCTCTCCATAAAATAATAGTAAATTTGTTGATTATTAACCACCAAAATAATTAGTAAAATTATGGGTAATTAACCTCCCTAAAATAAAGAGATACAAGAACGTACTTGCTAAATCCTACTGTTACTAGGTATTTGCCACCTAGTGCCCATAATACCCTGGCACCCCGAACACCGACTGGACCATTGCCTGTCTGGATGGGCTCAGTACAGTGCCGTGGGTCGTAAATACGAATGTGACTGTCACGGCACATGGTCGCCAGGTAGCGTCCACACGGGCTCCACGCCAGTGAAAATATCTGTAAAACAAAAATGGAGTTATGCTTTAGTTTTTTTAACACATGGGCCATCATCCACTGAGCCAGGGTGACCAGAAATAGAAGAAATGCTTTTACCATCATTCACTCCATCACTGTCTTGCCAGAGAGGTGCCAATACTACAGTTCAAAACTGGAGATATCTTTATCCCACCTCCAGGACTCAAGTCCATCCACAATTATTACATATTCTTCGGCAGCATTACCCCCATGAAAGTTCATAAGCACCGCCAAGGAAACACATCAACTCCTAAATAAAAATACTTTTCAAAATGTGGTCCTTGCATGTACCGAGCCCAACACTTACCATGCAGTGCAATAACGTTTTAGCACGTTTTTCTATCAAATATTTCACATTTAAAAAATCACATGAAAAGCTTATAAAAATATATTATTATTGAATATTTTGATGTTTCAGAGTAGTCAGAAAAGAATACTATACTTCTTCTTACATTCAGTAATTTAGCCCCTCGCTGTCGGTATTTTAGTCGCCTCTACAGTGTGTATGGTTTACGGAGGAAGGATTTTTCTCCATTTCCCCATGGTAAAACAATTTCATCTCTATCCACCACTTAAGGCTAATTAACTAGCGTTCCACTTGTCCCCTATTAGCTTGTTAAAATGAGGCATTATTATATCTGCAATTACCATGCTAGCCAGTAATGGCTATGGTCTAGGTTAACAGGAGCAGGTGTTAAGATAGATGAGACATGCATACCTGGTCTGGATGACTAGGTAGAGTGATGGCAACACTCTGGCTGTGAAGGTCCCACACCTTTATGGTGAGGTCGCCGCAGGCGGCGGCCAGGATCCCCGCTGATAGGGGATGCCACTTCAGTATTGTTACCTGTGGGGTTAAACAAGATGTAGACACGATATTTTTTTAAACACACCACACTGGCCATTTCCCACCAAGGCAGTGTGACCCAAAAAAGAAACACTTTGACCATCATTCACACTATCACTGTCTTGCCAGAGGCACACAGATATGACAGTTCAGATGTCACTCCAAACAACAAACATCCCAAACTCCTTCTTTAAAGTGCTGGCACTGTACTTCCCACCTCCAGCACTGTAACACTCCCACCCATCCTTCAGAATGCTGGCACTGTACTTCCTACCTCCAGCACTGTAACACTCCCACCCATCCTTCAGAATGCTGGCACTGTACTTCCTACCTCCAGCACTGTAACACTCCCACCCATCCTTCAGAATGCTGGCACTGTACTTCCCACCTCCAGCACTGTAACATCCCCACCCATCCTTCAGAATGCTGGCACTGTACTTCCTACCTCCAGCACTGTAACACTCCCACCCATCCTTCAGAATGCTGGCACTGTACTTCCTACCTCCAGCACTGTAACACTCCCACCCATCCTTCAGAATGCTGGCACTGTATTTCCTACCTCCAGCACTGTAACTCTCCCACCCATCCTTCAGAATGCTGGCACTGTACTTCCTACCTCCAGCACTGTAACACTCCCACCCATCCTTCAGAATGCTGGCATTGTATTTCCTACCTCCAGCACTGTAACACTCCCACCCATCCTTCAGAATGCTGGCACTGTACTTCCTACCTCCAACACTGTAACACTCCCACCCATCCTTCAGAATGCTGGCACTGTATTTCCTACCTCCAGCACTGTAACACTCCCACCCATCCTTCAGAATGCTGGCACTGTACTTCCTACCTCCAGCACTGTAACACTCCCACCCATCCTTCAGAATGCTGGCACTGTACTTCCTACCTCCAGCACTGTAACACTCCCACCCATCCTTCAGAATGCTGGCACTGTACTTCCTACCTCAACCACTGTAACACCCCCACCCATCCTTCAGAATGCTGGCACTGTACTTCCTACCTCCAGCACTGTAACATCCCCACCCATCCTTCAGAATGCTGGCACTGTACTTCCTACCTCCAGCACTGTAACACTCCCACCCATCCTTCAGAATGCTGGCACTGTACTTCCCACCTCCAGCACTGTAACACTCCCACCCATCCTTCAGAATGCTGGCACTGTACTTCCTACCTCCAGCACTGTAACATCCCCACCCATCCTTCAGAATGCTGGCACTGTACTTCCTACCTCCAGCACTGTAACATCCCCATCCATCCTTCAGAATGCTGGCACGTACTTCCTACCTCAAGCACTGTAACACCCCCACCCATCCTTCAGAGTACAGGCACTGTACTTCCTACCTCCAGCACTGTAACATCCCCACCCATCCTTCAGAGTGCTGGCACTGTACTTCCTACCTCCAGCACTGTAACATCCCCACCCATCCTTCAGAATGCTGGCACTGTACTTCCCACCTCCAGCACTGTACTTCCCACCTCCAGCACTGTAACACTCCCACCCATCCTTCAGAATGCTGGCACTGTACTTCCTACCTCCAGCACTGTAACATCCCCACCCATCGTTCAGAGTACAGGCACTGTACTTCCCACCTCCAGCACTGTAACACTCCCACCCATCCTTCAGAATGCTGGCACTGTACTTCCTACCTCCAGCACTGTAACACTCCCACCCATCCTTCAGAATGCTGGCACTGTACTTCCTACCTCAAGCACTGTAACATCCCCACCCATCCTTCAGAATGCTGGCACTGTACTTCCTACCTCCAGCACTGTAACATCCCCACCCATCCTTCAGAATGCTGGCACTGTACTTCCTACCTCAAGTACTGTAACATCCCCACCCATCGTTCAGAGTACAGGCACTGTACTTCCCACCTCCAGCACTGTAACACCCCCACCCATCCTTCAGAGTACAGGCACTGTACTTCCCACCTCCAGCACTGTAACACTCCCACCCATCCTTCAGAATGCTGGCACTGTACTTCCCACCTCCAGCACTGTAACACTCCCACCCATCCTTCAGAGTACAGGCACTGTACTTCCTACCTCCAGCACTGTAACATCCTCACCCATCCTTCAGAATGCTGGCACTGTACTTCCCACCTCCAGCACTGTAACACTCCCACCCATCCTTCAGAATGCTGGCACTGTACTTCCCACCTCCAGCACTGTAACACTCCCACCCATCCTTCAGAATGCTGGCACTGTACTTCCCACCTCCAGCACTGTAACACTCCCACCCATCCTTCAGAATGCTGGCACTATACTTCATACCTCCAGCACTGTAACACTCCCACCCATCCTTCAGAATGTTGGCACTATACTTCCCACCTCCAGCACTGTAACACTCCCACCCATCCTTCAGAATGCTGGCACTATACTTCCCACCTCCAGCACTGTAACATCCCCACCCATCCTTCAGAATGCTGGCACTATACTTCCCACCTCCAGCACTGTAACACTCCCACCCATCCTTCAGAATGCTGGCACTATACTTCCCACCTCCAGCACTGTAACATCCCCACCCATCCTTCAGAATGCTGGCACTGTACTTCCTACCTCCAGCACTGTAACACTCCCACCCATCCTTCAGAATGCTGGCACTGTGCTTCACACCTCCAGCACTGTAACACTCCCACCCATCGTTCAGAATGCTGGCACTGTGCTTCACACCTCCAGCACTGTAACACTCCCACCCATCCTTCAGAATGCTGGCACTGTGCTTCCCACCTCCAGCACTGTAACACTCCCACCCATCCTTCAGAATGCTGGCACTGTGCTTCCCACCTCCAGCACTGTGACACTCCCACCCATCCTTCAGAATGCTGGCACTGTACTTCCCACCTCCAGCACTGTAACACTCCCACCCATCCTTCAGAATGCTGGCACTGTGCTTCCTACCTCCAGCACTGTAACACTCCCACCCATCGTTCAGAGTACAGGCACTGTACTTCCCACCTCCAGTACTGTAACATTCTCACTCATCCTTCAGAGTACAGGCACTGTACTTCCCACCTCCAGTACTGTAACATTCTCACTCATCCTTCAGAGTACAGGCACTGTACTTCCCACCTCCAGTACTGTAACATTCTCACTCATCCTTCAGAGTACAGACACTGTACTTCCCACCTCCAGTACTGTAACATTCTCACTCATCCTTCAGAGTACAGGCACTGTACTTCCCACCTCCAGTACTGTAACATTCTCACTCATCCTTCAGAGTACAGGCACTGTACTTCCCACCTCCAGCACTGTAACACTCCCACCCATCCTTCAGAGTACAGGCACTGTACTTCCTACCTCAAGCACTGTAACACCCCCACCCATCCTTCAGAGTACAGGCACTGTACTTCCTACCTCAAGCACTGTAACACCCCCACCCATCCTTCAGAGTACAGGCACTGTACTTCCTACCTCAAGCACTGTAACACACCCACCCATCCTTCAGAATGCTGGCAGTGTACTTCCCACCTCCAGCACTGTAACACCCCCACCCATCCTTCAGAGTACAGGCACTGTACTTCCTACCTCAAGCACTGTAACACACCCACCCATCCTTCAGAATGCTGGCACTGTACTTCCCACCTCCAGCACTGTAACACTCCCACCCATCGTTCAGAGTACAGGCACTGTACTTTCTACCTCAAGCACTGTAACACTCCCACCCATCGTTCAGAGTACAGGCACTGTACTTCCCGCCTCCAGCACTGTAACACTCCCACCCATCGTTCAGAGTACAGGCACTGTACTTCCTACCTCCAGCACTGTAACACTCCCACCCATCGTTCAGAGTACAGGCACTGTACTTCCTACCTCCAGCACTGTAACACTCCCACCCATCGTTCAGAGTACAGGCACTGTACTTCCCGCCTCCAGCACTGTAACACTTCCACCCATCGTTCAGAGTACAGGCACTGTACTTCCCACCTCCAGCACTGTAACACTCCCACCCATCGTTCAGAGTACAGGCACTGTACTTCCTACCTCCAGCACTGTAACACTCCCACCCATCGTTCAGAGTACAGGCACTGTACTTCCTGCCTCCAGCACTGTAACACTCCCACCCATCGTTCAGAGTACAGGCACTGTACTTCCCACCTCCAGCACTGTAACACTCCCACCCATCCTTCAGAGTACAGGCACTGTACTTCCCACCTCCAGCACTGTAACACTCCCACCCATCCTTCAGAGTACAGGCACTGTACTTCCCGCCTCCAGCACTGTAACTCTCCCACCCATCGTTCAGAGTACAGGCACTGTACTTCCCACCTCCAGCACTGTAACACTCCCACCCATCCTTCAGAGTACAGGCACTGTACTTCCCACCTCCAGCACTGTAACACTCCCACCCATCCTTCAGAGTACAGGCACTGTACTTCCTACCTCCAGCACTGTAACATCCCCACCCATCCTTCAGAGTACAGGCACTGTACTTCCCACCTACAGCACTGTAACACCCCCACCCATCGTTCAGAGTACAGGCACTGTACTTCCCACCTCAAGCACTGTAACACCCCCACCCATCGTTCAGAGTACAGGCACTGTACTTCCCACCTCCAGCACTGTAACACTCCCACCCATCCTTCAGAGTACAGGCACTGTACTTCCCGCCTCCAGCACTGTAACACTCCCACCCATCGTTCAGAGTACAGGCACTGTACTTCCCACCTCCAGCACTGTAACACTCCCACCCATCCTTCAGAGTACAGGCACTGTACTTCCCACCTCCAGCACTGTAACACTCCCACCCATCCTTCAGAGTACAGGCACTGTACTTCCTACCTCAAGCACTGTAACACCCCCACCCATCCTTCAGAGTACAGGCACTGTACTTCCCACCTCCAGCACTGTAACACTCCCACCCATCGTTCAGAGTACAGGCACTGTACTTTCTACCTCCAGCACTGTAACACCCCCACCCATCGTTCAGAGTACAGGCACTGTACTTCCCACCTCCAGCACTGTAACACTCCCACCCATCGTTCAGAGTACAGGCACTGTACTTCCCACCTCCAAGACTTAAGACGAAAGGTGTAGAAACCTTTTAAAGCATGAAAGAGCCGTACCATACCTGGCTGATGACAGAATCTGGTTTGTTTCAAGATCATGGTCAGATTACTAGTACAAAACACTACACTCATCCTTTATCTTATAACAACTATGACCTACCTTACCTTATAATATCTGTGACCTAAGTTACACTATCAGTGACCTACCTTATCTTATAATATCAGTGACCTACCTTATAATGTCAGTGACCTACCTTATCTTATAATATCAGTGACCTACCTTATAATATCAGTGACCTACCTTATAATGTCAGTGACCTACCTTATCTTACAATACCAGTGACCTACCTTATCTTACAATACCAGTGACCTACCTTATCTTACAATACCAGTGACCTACCTTATCTTACAATACCAGTGACCTACCTTATCTTACAATACCAGTGACCTACCTTATCTTACAATACCAGTGACCTACCTTATCTTACAATACCAGTGACCTACCTTATCTTACAATACCAGTGACCTACCTTATCTTACAATACCAGTGACCTACCTTATCTTACAATACCAGTACTACCTTATCTTACAATACCAGTGACCTACCTTATCTTACAATACCAGTGACCTACCTTATCTTACAATACCAGTGACCTACCTTATCTTACAATACCAGTGACCTACCTTATCTTACAATACCAGTGACCTACCTTATCTTACAATACCAGTGACCTACCTTATCTTACAATACCAGTGACCTACCTTATCTTACAATACCAGTGACCTACCTTATCTTACAATACCAGTGACCTACCTTATCTTACAATACCAGTGACCTACCTTATCTTACAATACCAGTGACCTACCTTATCTTACAATACCAGTGACCTACCTTATCTTACAATACCAGTGACCTACCTTATCTTACAATACCAGTGACCTACCTTATCTTACAATACCAGTGACCTACCTTATCTTACAATACCAGTGACCTACCTTATCTTACAATACCAGTGACCTACCTTATCTACCTTACCTTACAATACCAGTGACCTACCTTATACCAGTGACCTACCTTATCTTACAATACCAGTGACCTACCTTATCTTACAATACCAGTGACCTACCTTATCTTACAATACCATTGACCTACCTTATCTTACAATACCAGTGACCTACCTTATCTTCAACTCACCTTGTCTGCCGAACCAATGTCCATAAAAGTTTCATTAGGCTCGTTTGTAGGCTGGGTTAAGCCGCCCTCCGGGATGTGCCACAGGTGAATCTTGCCGTCGTCACATGCTACCAACAAAAAAACAAAACCTCTGCGTCTTATAAGCTGCGAAATATGGTACGGTCTTTACATCCCTCGTTCCATTTATACAGCTCAATCATACAGGAAGGCTCCGCATGTACAACTCCCACTTTTCAGTGTTTTACGCTTTCACTGGCTTTCATCTGAGCCATTGTTTATTATGTTCGGTGCTTTTCTGGCATCGCCATTTCAGTACAACAGTCGTGTGAGAGAAAGATGACCAGCACCACATTTTAAGGCAAGTATTGTGTGTATTGTGTATTTAAAATTTTTATCTTTTCTTTTTTATGCCTAGCTGTATTGAGCAGTTAACCCTTTCAGGGTCGGCAGGCCGTCTCCTAAACTTGTTCTCAGGGTCAGAAATTTTTCGAAAAATTTTTTTATTTTTTCTTCTGAAATGATAGAGAATCTTTTCCCGATCATAATGATACCAAAAGTACGAAATTTGATGGAAAACTCACGGAATTATGCTCTCGTGAATTTAGTGGTCTCTGCGATGTTTACACATCGGCGATTCTGCCCACTTTGAGCCCTATTTTTGGCCAATTCCTATGTACCAGTTGACAAAAATCATAACTATTTCGCTAGAACTCCATTTTTTTCTATCGATTGGGTACAAGAAACCACCCATTTACCGATTTCCACTATCCAATAACATGGTCAGAAATTGGCAATTTTGCCAATTTCACTCAAATTTCAAAAGATGCCAGTTTCCAAATAGGGTCCAGAATAAACAAGACAGACATTCCTGGCACTAAAATAACATTTCCTCTGTTCATTAGTCACGTCCCCAGGCCCCTCTTACGTTCTTTTCCTTTCCACTTTGAAATTTTATTCTCACAAAAAATAGAAGATTTATGTTATGCAGACTACTGCATTCGTGTAGAAATGGCGTAAAAATGGTATGAATACTAATATCAACGCACTTGTGAAAGAATATTAGACTCACCAGTTGACGTGTATTGGACGCTTGGCATGATTTGTTTACCTTTGAACTTTGGCAAAACTGGAACATTACTGCTACTTTGAGCTCAATTTCATGGTACTTTTCATTGTGAAACCAGTCAAAATCATCTCAATTTCTGTAATATGTCTTCCATTCTATAAAATGAGACCAGGAAAACTAGAATATAACCATAAATAGCATATGAAAATACACTGCAAAGTCGCTGTTTTAAACCAAAAACACAGTCGGAGTTTTTTTCTCATTATGCACTGTGTGCTGCAAGATTTTTTTTTATACTGCGCACACCGACCACATAGACCCATTCTTTCATATGTAGGCCTACCAGCTTTCTCTCGGTAGATTTGAAGGCACTAGAATTTGAGTACTAGTACGGCACCAACCCTGGCGTGCAAGCCGTATTAGTACGGCACCAACCCTGAAAGGGTTAATATATGATAGCGTCAACATGTTCTCAGGTATTTTAGACACATTTGTAACGGAAAAATGCTCTTTCCTACCTCCTGGCAATTTTCGCTTATCGTACAGGTTGGGAACCTTAGAAGCCATAAGAACGGAGCCCTCCTGTACATACATAACCACAGACAGTTGGGCCTTGCTTATAGTGCAGGCTAGGTTCCTCGCTAAGTGAAACACAGCCTTTTTCCAATTTCAAATGCATATAAAAACCTGATAACGGATTTATACTAGGCCTAGCAATAGAGTTAGGGCTACAAAATGCATATACAGTATACAGATTACTTATCTTAAAATATTTTCAGCCTTAGCAGTGAATATATGTACTGTAGGAAGTTGAATAAATGAAGAATAGCTAAAACTGAAAACCGCTGTAGTAGCAAATCCCCGTAATGCAAAGTGGGACCCTCCTGTATATAATCACATGTATGCATTAAGAGTGTCCTGTAGGTTGATTGGTAGTGCACTCAGTTCACATACTGAAGTCTAGGGGTCAATGCCCGGTATGGTTGGAAACATTGGGACATGCTTCCTTACGACGCCTGTTGTCCATGTTTGGCTTGTAGTTAAATAGGTAGGTACCTGGCTGTTAGTGGACTGGTGTGGGTCACATCCTGGGACAAAATTGACCTAATTTGCCTGAAATGCGCTGCATAACAAGCGGCTTTCTATATAGTATGTCAATGATGTCAGCTATGGTCTGTATACCTTGTACGTGGGTGAAACGTTGTCAATAAAGGATCACATTAAACTGCATATGTGTTTGTTTCCATTGTGTCGGTATTTTATACAATTTATTTTCAACAAGTAAAAGTAAATGGTTATAATAGTAATAATATGGTATGTCATTGATATCCGCTGGGTCAGTATAGGTTGCATCACATACTTGTAGAAACAAAGATTTTTTTTTAATGCCCCTGCCATATCCCACCAAGGCACGGTGGCATATTATTATTATTAAAACACACAAGGAGACACGAGCACTCACCCACAGCCAGTGTGTGTTCATTAAAAGGGTCGAAGGCGAAGTCCATGACATTGGCAGTGTTCATGAGAGAGGGTATGACGCCATCTGGCTGGCGGCCACCCTTCTTGTGCTTCAGTACCGACAGCTTGCCGCCCGGGCCACTCAGCGGCAACACCACAAACTCAGAGTTCGCTAAAAAATAACACGACACATCTTGCATCAGTGGCTTTAATATATGTACCAACACTTCCTTATTATTATTACGGGAAAGCGGAGAAGAATCCCTCCTCTGTAAGCCATGTGTTGTAAGAGGTGACTAAAATGCTGCGAGAAAGGGACTAGTAACCCCTTCTCCTGTATACATTTCTAAATTCAAAAAAAAAAAAAAAAAATTCTCTCTACGTCAACCTGCCGAGGTGGGAGGTGCATAAAAAAAAAAATGCTATTATTGTTTGTAAGACGAAACAAAAATTATTCTTCTTACATATAGAAATTTATGCAAAACAATCACTGTGAAAAATGTGTAAGTTCCAAGTGCTTCTGTGATTTCTTGTACTAAGATTACAACAACATAAATACAGTGGACCCCCGGTTAACGAACTTTTTTCATTCCAGTAGTATGTTCAGGTGCCAGTACTGACCGAATTTTTTCCCATAAGGAATATTGTGAAGTAGATTAGTCCATTTCAGACCCCCAAACATACACGTACAAACGCACTTACATAAATACACTTACATAATTGGTCACATTTGGAGGTGATCGTTAAGCGGGGGTCCACTGTATAACATTAGAACTGGACAAGAGTCTAATTGTGTGTGTATTAAAGTGAGAGATTTTAACCCTTAAACTGTCCAAACGTAGATCTACGTTTGAACAGTTTAAGGGTTAATAATCCAACTGATTTTGAAAAGGCTGAGAAAGTTGCATCAAATAGGTCTGCAGTTGAGAGAAATATAACTGAATCAAGCTTCATTAAAATTAGTTTTGATTTTAATGTGAATATTGGTTTAGGGTTATATAAATCAGATTCATTTATTAACCCGTAAACGGTCCAAGCAGATCTACGTTCACATGTGTAGAGCTACAAAAGTAGATCTACGTTTTTTATACATATTTTCAAATATAACAAAAAAAAAAAGTAGATCAAAGTTTTTTTACACATTTTCAAATGTAAAAAAACAAAAAGATCTACTTTTTTTACATTCAAATATTGAAAAAACGTATACAGTGGACCCCCGCATAACGATTACCTCCGAATGTGACCAATTATGTAAGTGTATTTATGTAAGTGCGTTTGTACGTGTATGTTTGCGGGTCTGAAATGGACTAATCTACTTCACAATATTCCTTATGGGAACAAATTCGTCCAGTACTGGCACCTGAACATACTTCTGGAATTAAAAAATATCGTTAACCGGGGGTCCACTGTATATATGTTTGGACCGTTTACGGGTTAATGAATAAAATTTGGGAAGAATTTAAGCTATGTCTAGCAAGACATTGACCATCTTACTCGCATCATCATAAAGGAACAAGTGAGGTGTCAGATGCTGACCCTGAGGTGATATCTCAGCCTTATAACACTTCTACTGTTGTTTTATCTTTACAGTTCCTTGTTTACATGAGAAATCACGTAAACACGCATGTAAACAATCATGAAAGCACTTGGCTGCTACTATTTTTTCACAGTGGTTTTTTGCATATTGAATTATCACCTCTGTCCTGTCGTCTCATTGCACAGTAATTTATACAGGAGAAGGGGTTACTAGCCTCTTGCTGCCAGCATCAGCTGCGTCTTACAACATGTACGGCTTGCGGAGGAAGAATTCTTCTCCAATTTTCCATGGAATTACAGTGGACCCCCGGTTAACGATATTTTTTCACTCCAGAAGTATGGAAATAAATGGTATAAAATACCGACACAATGGAAATATAAACACAAATGCAGTATAATGTGATCCTTTATTGACAACGTTTCACCCACACAGTGGGCTTTTTCAAGTCACACACGGATCCGTGTATGACTTGAAAAAGCCCACTGTGTGGGTGAAACGTTGTCAATAAAGGATCACATTATACTGCATTTGTGTTTATATTTCCACTCCAGAAGTATGTTCAGGTGCCAGTACTGACCGAATTTGTTCCCATAAGAAATATTGTGAAGTAGATTAGTCCATTTCAGACCCCCAAACATACACGTACAAACGCACTTACATAAATACACTTACATAATTGGTCGCATTCGGAGGTGATCGTTATGCGGGGGTCCACTGTATTATTATTATCAATGGAAGTGTTAAAGCCAAAATTGTTACATCTAACACATAATGCTGTTTATGACAGCATTAAAGATGTGACCTCAATGCTGTCATAAACGGTCATTATACACTGCCATACGTCACTATACACTGCCATACGTCACTATACACTGCCATACACCACCTAACTCACCTGCCATTCCATCACATTCTCCTGGTGTTGTTCGGCTCAGGTCTCTCAAATTCTCAATGCATGTGCTCTTGTGTCCCGGCGTTCCTTTTAAATGGCGGAATTTGCATATACGTCCTGGAGAATTAGTCAAAAATTAATATGTAAATCTATAAGACTAAGAGAAACATACACACGTATGGTAGGGTTATTGCTATAAGAATTAGAGGTAAGACAGAGAGCAGAAACACATATGAACAAGGAGGCTTTAGAATGGTTAGAGAATGAGTAAATCAAGTGTTTACATTGAAGCATATATGTGAATAATATTTAGATGAAGTTAGAGAAGTTTTGGTTGCTTTTACAGATTTAGAAAAGGTATATGATAGGGTGGATAAGGGTGTAATGTGGAAGTTGTATATGGAATAGGTAGTAAGTTATTAACCGTTTCAGGGTTGGTGCCGTACTAGTATGGCTTGCACGACAGGGTTGGTGCCGTACTAGTACGCATAAATTCTAGCACCTTCAAATCTACCAAGAGAAAGCTGGTAGGCCTTCATATGAAAGAATGGGTCTATGTGATCAGTGTGCGCAGTATAAAAAAAATCCTGCAGCACACAGTGCATAATGAGAAAAAAAAAACTCCGACTGTGTTTTTAGTTTAAAACAGCGACTTTGCAGTGTATTTTCGTATGGTATTTATGGTTGTATTCTAGTTTTCCTGGTCTCTTTTTATAGAATGGAAGACACATTATGGAAATTGAGATGATTTTGACTGGTTTCACAATGAAAAGTACCATGAAATTGAGCTCAAAGTAGCAGTAATGTTCCAGTTTTGCCAAAGTTCAAAGGTAAACAAATCATGCCAAGCGTCCAATACACGTCAACTGGTGAGTCTAATATTCTTTCACAAGTGCGTTGATATTAGTATTCATACCATTTTTACGCCATTTCTACACGAATGCAGTAGTCTGCATAACATAAATCTTCTATTTTTTGTGAGAATAAAAATTCAAAGTGGAAAGGAAAAGAACGTAAGAGGGGCCTGGGAACGTGACTAATGAACAGAGGAAATGTTATTTTAGTGCCAGAAATGTCTGTCTTGTTTATTCTGGACCCTATTTGGAAACTGGCATCTTTTGAAATTTGTGTGAAATTGGCAAAATTGCCAATTTCTCACCATATTATTGGATAGTGGAAATCGATAAATGGGTGGTTTCTTGTAGTACTCATTCGATAGAAAAAAATGGAGTTCTAGCGAAATAGGTATGATTTTTGTCAACTGGTACATAGGAATTGGCCAAAAATAGGGCTCAAAATGGGCGAAATCGCCAATGTGTAAACATCGTTGAGACCACTAACTTCGCGAGAGCCTAATTCCATGAGTTTTCCATCAAATTTCGTACTTTTGGTGTCATTATGATCGGGAAAAGATTCTCTATCATTTCATAAGAAAAAATAAAAAAAAAATTTTCCAAAAAATTTCTAACCCTGAGAACAAGTTTAGGAGACGGCCTGCCGACCCTGAAAGGGTTAAATAGTAAAGAGTTTTTATGAGGATACTGAGGGTCAGGTTAGGGTGGGAAGGAGAGAGGGAGACTACTTCCCAGTAAAAGTAGGTCTTAGACAGGGATGTGTAATGTTACCATGGTTGTTTAATATAATAATAATAATAATAATAATAATAATAATAACAATGTTTATTTCTTTGTAAAGGTTACAATGTGTAATTACAATTTTGATTTGCTAAGTACAAAAATAGCCATTATCATGCCGAGGCATTTCGGGCAAACTAATCCTAATACATAGTAACTAATTAAAACTAGATAAGATAATAGTACATAGTAATTATTACTTAAAACTAAACATGGAATAGTGGTTAGTTGTTTTATAGTCTTATTTGGACTTAATAAATCTCATGTAAACTTAGTACAAAATCTAATTTAAAAGTAATGGTGCAGGTGGTAATATTTTATGGATTGGTAGAATTAAAAGCCAGGAGGTCACATGATAAGACTAATTAGCAGATGTTTTGGCAGATTTGGTTAATATTGAGAAACAAAATGATTTTATGGAATGGCAGAACTAAGAGCCTAGAGGTCACATGATAGTAGATGTTTGGTTGATTTGGTTAATATTGTGAGATAAGATGATTTTTTAGCAAAGTCCTAAATTTATAAGTTGTCTGGGGATCCTTGACCAGTTCCGGTAGCGAGTTCCAGATCTTCGGGCCTTTTATGTGCATAGCGTTCTTGCATAGTGAGAGTCTGACTCGAGGGATGTTGAAAAGTGCCTTATGCCTTGTATTGTGTCTGTGCATTCTGTTGTAATTGTCGAGTAGTTTTAGGGGAGGGTTTACAGTGGAGTTTAAAGTTCAGTATATGTAGTAGGCACAATAATAAGAGTGTATGTCTTGTATATTTAGCAAGTTGAGTCTTCTGAAAAGTGGTGGGGTGTGCTGTCTAGCCCAGGAGCTGCTTATCACCCGCACAGCAGTGTTTTGTTGGATTATTAAGGGTCTAAGGTGGTTGGCTGTGGTAGAGCCCCAGGCACAGATACCATAGGTGAGGCAAGGATATATTAGAGAGTGGTACAGGGTAAGGAGAGTCGTTTGTGGTACATAGTAGCGTATCTTGGAAAGGATTCCTACTGACTTGGAAATTTTCTTGGCTATGTGATGGGTATGGGACTGAAATTTAAGATTACAGTCAAGGAGAAGACCTAGAAATTTGCCCTCCGTGTGTCTTGATATAGAGGAACCATTTAACAGTATGTTGAATATTTGAGGTTCTGTTGCCAAACAGCATGAAGTAAGTTTTGTCTATGTTGAGAGTGAGTTTGTTGATCATCATCCAATCATAAATCTTAGCAGTTCATTGTTTACAGTGTTTTCAAGCACAGCTGGGTCTGAATGGGAGTAGACATACGTAGTGTCATGTGCAAATAGAACTGGTGTAAGGAATTGGGATGCATTGGGGAGATCATTGATGTAGATGAGAAAGAGGAGTGGGCCTAGGACACTACCTTGGGGTACTCCTACAGCTACAGGTTGGATAGCGGAGTTGACTCCGTTTGTATGTACATACTAGTGTCTGTCGTTAAGACAGGATTTTAGGTAGTCAAGAGAATGTCCTCTTATGCCATAATGATTCAGTTTGAGGTGCAAGAGATTGTGGTCAACTGTGTCAAAGGCTTTTCTTAGGTCGATAAAGAGCCCCAGAGGATATTCATTGTCGAGAGCTATGTATATTAGGTCAAACATTTGTATAATAGCATCATTCGTGCTTTTTTTTTTTGTCTAAATCCAAACTGGCATGGGTTATGTTGCTGGATGTAAGGTAGGAGTAAAGTCGTTTGTGTATTATTTTTTCAAATAGTATCTTGGAGAGTAAGGGCAGGTTTGATATGGGTCTGTAATTGTTCAAATCAGTTGGATCTCCACCTTTATGGATCGGGGTGACCCTTGCTGTCTTGAGTATGGATGGGAAGGTTGAGGAAGCTATAGATTTGTTAAACATTGTTGCAATAATGGGCGACAGTTCTGGTGCAGCTTTTTTATATATGAATGGTGGCAAGTTATCTAGATCACCTGATTTGTTTTTTAATGATTTAATGATGAGTGAGAGTTCAGTGGGATTAGTTGGAGCTAGAAATAGAGTATTTGGATAGTTGCCGGAGAGGTACTCACTCGGATGGGTATTTGAGCTAGGAATTTGACTCGCTAGCTTTGATCCTACAGTAGAAAAGAAGACATTAAATTTGTCGGCCATATCTATAGGTTGCATGTGAGGTTCATCATCTGGTTTAGTTAAGTCTATCTCTCTATTTCCAGTCGTTTTTTTTTTTTTTTACACAGGGTTTGACAAGGTTAGGTTAAGGATCCTTATCTTTATTGACAAGCTATTCACAGGTTAAGGATTCCTAACTTTATTGGCAAGCTAAGAGCTGTTACCTACATCAGCTCATTTGAAAGCATTTTTATTGTTATGAGACATACAAGTAGGGAACAGGATGAAGTTGGAGCCATCTGTGGGCCAGCATTTTCATTTGATCAACTGACGTTATCTCGTTGACATCATTATGCTGTACGAATGTGTTCCATACTCGAGTCATCCTGGGGATATATGATCTCAGATGGAGTGATGTCCTGGAGAAGGGTACAGCCAGAGTGAAGTTTTCTCGAGCCCAAAATTTTGGAGTGTGTTTGCCAGGTACTTTTCACGTCACCTTTCATTTCACTAAATCTATTTTCATAATACATTTTCTTTGATTTATGTATTAGTTTTGTTAGTATTGATGTGTATCTTTTAGTAAATTCTTTAGTAATTAAGCCTAATCTGAACTGTTTTTCAATTTGGTGTTTTTTAATAGATTTGAGGATACAGTGGACCCCCGCATAACGATTACCTCCGAATGCGACCAATTATGTAAGTGTATTTATGTAAGTGCGTTTGTACGTGTATGTTTGGGGGTCTAAAATGGACTAATCTACTTCACAATATTCCTTATGGGAACAAATTCGGTCAGTACTGGCACCTGAACATACTTCTGGAGTGAAAAAATATCGTTAACCGGGGGTCCACTGTACTTCTAGTTAGCCATGGTCTGTTTAGCCTCTTTTCCGTGATCTGTTTCATTTTGACTGGGCAATGTTTGTTGTAGAGGTTGAGGGTTTTATGTAAAAAAAATTGATATCTTTATCGATATTATTACTGTCATCTAGCTCTCTGCCAGCTAGTTTTAGGTTGTTTATCGATGTTTCGTCATGCAGGTGAAATGGAATCTTCCTTGTTTCTTGAGGCAGTTTAGATAAGTTGGTTATGAGGAAGGTAGGATAGTGGTCTGTGGTGTTATCTGTGATTATACCTGCTTGTAGTGGGGATATTATGTTGGTCCAGATATGGTCGAGTAACGAGGCATTAGTGTCAGAGATTCTTGTTGGCTTTGTTATAGTGGGTAGCAATAAGCTGTTGTTCATAGCATTTGTGAATTCAACTACTGGAGGGTCGGTTGCTTGGATAAGGTTGATGTTGGTATCTTCTGCTAGTATCAGATGGTGTTTATTCAACTCTGACACAATTATCATGTTTCTAAGGTTATTGCTAAAAGTGTAAGTGTTTGAGTGTGGTAGTCTGTAGACTGTACCAACTGCTATACGTTTCTTAAGTGTTCTTCTTGTGTATTTAGCTATTATATATTCACTGTTTTCGTCCCATACATTAGTTGATTTCACACATTCTAGTTCATCAGAGTAATGGATGGCAGTGCCTCCTCCTGATTGGTCAGGCCTATAGTTATGTATGGCTGTGTAACCAGGCATGGGCCAGTAAGCCTTCTGCAGTGTTCCTCCATTCTTATGTTCTCATGTAAATATGTCTGTCAGATCTTGTCTGAGCCAGGTGTTAGTAAGTATAATGAAAGTTAAAGTAGCATTTAAAGACTTAAGTAGTGCAATGATGTCATCATAGTGTTTACTCAATGATCTAACATTGTAGTTGAAGACTGTAATGTTCTTGCCGACACTGAGAAGGGTATCAGCCTGACTAGCACTGTAGTAATGGCAATTACTGTTTGGACTGTGTGTGCTCTTCAAAAAGAGGTTGATATCAGGATCAATACTTACATTCATAAGTGGTACGTAGAGAAATAGCCGTTACAATTATTAAAGAACAAAAAGACCAAAGCAGTACAGTGGACCCCCGCATAACGATCACCTCCGAATGCGACCAATTATGTAAGTGTATTTATGTAAGTGCGTTTGTACGTGTATGTTTAGGGGTCTGAAATGGACTAATCTACTTCACAATATTCCTTATGGGAACAAATTCGGTCAGTACTGGCACCTGAACATACTTCTGGAGTGAAAAAATATCGTTAACCGGGGGTCCACTGTAATGTTAAACCAGCTAACAATTATGAACTTATGAACTAAGATAGTTAATTTAAATCTAAAAAATAATGGGGCTACTGAAAATTAAAATAAAAACTTTAGCACCTTGATTATTTCAAAGTTAAAAGTTATAGATGGGGTTGTAAAAGAAGTAAATGCTGGGATGTGGAGGAGAGGAGTGGGATTAAATTATGAGAAATCAAATACAAAATACTTAGGTAGTAGATTGGTAGACAACAACCGCCCAGGGAGGTACTACCGTCCTGCCAAGTGAGTGTAAAATGGAAGCCTGTAATTGTTTTACATGATGGTAGGATTTCTGGTGTCTTTTTCTGTCTCATAAACATGCAAGATTTCAGGTACGTCTTGCTACTTCTACTTACACTTAGGTCACACTACACATGCATGTACAAGCGTATATATACACACTCCTCTGGGTTTTCTTCTATTTTCTTAGTTCCTGTTCATCTCCTCCATAAGCCATGTGTGTTGTAAGAGGCGACTAACATGCCGGGAGCAAGGGGCTAGTAACCCCTTCTCTTGTATACATTACTGAAGTTAAAAAAAGAAGCTTGTTTTTCTTTTTTGGGCCACCCCGCCTCGGTGGGATACGACTGGTGTGTTGAAAGAAGCAGAAGAAATGCATAATGGGAGTTTACACGATTATTTTTTGCTGATGATACTGTGCTTTTGGGAGATTCTAAAGAGAAATTGCAAAGGTTAATGGACAGGTTTGGGAGGATGTGTAAAGGTAGAAAGTTGCACGCAAACATATATAAAAGTAAGGTGATGAAGGTATCAAATGAGTTAGGTAAAGAAAAACGGATATCACATTGGAGGGAGGGGAGTATGAAAGAAGTGAATGTGTTCAGATATTTGGGAGTCGACTTGTCAGTGGATGGGTTTATGAAAGATTAGGTTAACCATAGAATTGATGAAGGAAAAGAGGTGGGTGGTGTTTTGGGGTATCTGGAGACAAAAGACACTATACATGGAGGCAAAGAAGGGAATGTATAAGAGTATAGTGGTACCAACACTCTCATATGAGTGTGAAGCATAGGTTGTAAATGTTGCAGCGAGAAGGAGAATGGAGGAGTGGAGATGTTGCTTCTAAGTACAATGTGTGGTGTAAATATTATGCAAAGAATTCATAGTGTGGAAATTAGGACGAAGTGTGGAATTACTAGAAGCATTATTCAGAGGGCTGAGAAGGGGTTGTTTAGGCGGTGTGGTCATTTAGAGATTTTGTTTTTTTTCAACAAGTCGGCCATCTCCCACCGAGA
Organism: Cherax quadricarinatus; assembly: GCF_038502225.1. Classification (NCBI taxonomy): domain Eukaryota; kingdom Metazoa; phylum Arthropoda; class Malacostraca; order Decapoda; family Parastacidae; genus Cherax; species Cherax quadricarinatus. Next base: position 9,263,369 of record NC_091389.1, on the reverse strand, counting down.
CAGGGTGACCCACCGAGGCAGGGTGACCCAAAAAGAAAGAAAATCCCCAAAAAGAAAATACTTTCGTCATTATTCAACACTTTCACCTCACTCACACATAATCACTGTTTTTGCAAAGGCACCCAGATACAACAGTTTAGAAGCATATACAGTGGACCCCCGGTTAACGATTTTAATCCGTGCAAGAGGGCTCATCGTTATGCGAAATAATCGTTATGCGAATGAATTTTCCCCATAAGAAATAATGGAAATAAAATTAATCCGTGCAAGACGCCCAAAAGTATGAAAAAATTTTTTTTTTACCACATGAAATGTTAATTTTAATACACACAAACTGAAAAAGGCATGCACAATTAAATGACACTTACTTTTATTGAAGATCTGGTGATGATTGATGGGATGGGAGGAGGGGAGAGAGTGTGTTAGTGTTTAGAAGGGGAATCCCCTTCCATTAGGACTTGAGGTAGTAAGTCCTTTTCTGGGGTTACTTCCCTTCTTCTTTTAATGCCACTAGGGCCAGCTTCAGAGTCACTGGACTTCTTTCGCACAAGATATCTGTCCATAGTGGCCTGTACCTCTCGTTCCTTTATGACTTGCCTAAAGTGTTTCACAACATTGTCAGTGTAATAATCACCAGCACGGCTTGCAATAGCTGTGTGAGGGTGATTTTCATCCATGAAGGTTTGCACTTCAAGCCACTTTGCACAGATTTCCTTTATCTTTGTAGTAGGCAACTTCTTCAATTTCTCTCTCCCCTCCTCTGAACCAGTTTCCTCAGGTCTGGCCTCTTGCTCTTGAAGTTGATCTATCAGCTCATCAGTGGTTAGTTCTTCATTGTCCTCCTCCACCAACTCTTCCACATCCTCCCCACTAACCTCCAACCCCAAGGACTTTCCCAATGCCACAATGGATTCCTCAACTGGCACAGGATTCTCAGGGTTAGCCTCAAACCCTTCAAAATCCCTTTTGTCTACACATTCTGGCCACAGTTTCTTCCAAGCAGAGTTCAAGGTCCTCTTAGTCACTTCCTCCCAAGCCTTACCTATAAGGTTTACACAATTGAGGATATTAAAGTGATCTCTCCAAAACTCTCTTAGAGTCAGTTGAGTTTCTGAGGTCATTACAAAGCACCTTTCAAACAGAGCTTTTGTGTACAGTTTCTTGAAGTTGGAAATAACCTGCTGGTCCATGGGCTGCAGGAGAGGAGTGGTATTAGGAGGCAAAAACTTCACCTTAATGAAGCTCATGTCCCCATAAAGTCGCTCTGCCACGTCTGTAGGATGACCAGGGGCATTGTCTAACACCAGGAGGCACTTAAGTTCTAATTTCTTTTCAGTTAGGTAATTTTTCACATTGGGGGCAAATGCATGGTGTAACCAGTTATAGAAAAATTCCCTAGTGACCCATGCCTTACTGTTTGCCCTCCACAGCACACACAAATTATCCTTGAGGACATTCTTTTGCCTGAACGCTCTGGGAGTTTCAGAGTGATACACTAATAAAGGCTTCACTTTGCAATCACCAGTAGCATTGGCACACATCAACAAAGTAAGCCTGTCTTTCATAGGCTTATGTCCTGGGAGTGCCTTTTCCTCCTGAGTAATGTAGGTCCTGCTTGGCATTTTCTTCCAGAACAGGCCTGTTTCATCACAATTAAACACTTGTTCAGGTTTCAGTCCTTCAGTTTCTATGTACTCCTTGAATTCCTGCACATATTTTTCAGCCGCTTTGTGGTCCGAACTGGCAGCCTCACCATGCCTTATCACACTATGGATGCCACTACGCTTCTTAAATCTCTCAAACCAACCTTTGCTGGCCTTAAATTCACTCACATCATCACTAGTTGCAGGCATTTTTTTAATTAAATCCTCATGCAACTTCCTAGCCTTTTCACATATGATCGCTTGAGAGATGCTATCTCCTGCTATCTGTTTTTCATTTATCCACACCAATAAGAGTCTCTCAACATCTTCCATCACTTGCGATCTTTGTTTCGAAAACACAGTTGAACCTTTGGCAAGAACAGCTTCCTTGATTGTCTTTCTGTTGCCCACAATAGTAGCGATGGTTGATTGGGGTTTCTTGTACAGCTTGACTAGGTCGGCTATACGCACTCCACTTTCATACTTATCAATTATCTCTTTCTTCATCTCTATAGTAATTCTTACCCTTTGAGGTGTAGGGTTGGCACTAGAAGCTTTCTTGGGGCCCATGGTCACTTATTTTCCAGAAACAGCACCGAAAATACTGTAATAATACGAAATATTCCGAGTGTATGCTTGGATGTTACCGCGGAGGCTGGCTGGTAAACAATGGGACGGGGCGGCACATGTGAGGCTGGCTGAGGGCACATTGGACGCGTCTCGGACGAAAATCGGTAAGCGGGTTTTTAATCGGTATGCGCGGCAAAAATTTTGCGATAAAAGTAATCGTTATGCGGAAAAATCGCTATGTGATGCCATCGTTATGCGGGGGTCCACTGTATAAAGATATATAACATATCCCTCCAAACTGCCAATATCCAATAAATCTGTAGTGGAGGGGAGGAGGGGTAGGGGTTGGAGGGAGGGGATAAGAGGTTTTGTGTGCAAGGGGCTTGGATATACAGCAGGAATGTGTGAGCATATTAAACATGAGCGAATGGAGATGAATGGTTTTTGGGACTTGTCGAGGTGTTGGAGTGTGAGCAGGGTAATATTTTGTGAGGGAATTCAGAGAAAAACAAGTTAAAAGGACTAGAGTCCTTTAGATGGGAAGTACAGTACTTGTACTCTGAAGGATGGGTGAGAATGTTATGATTCAGTGGATCATCCAAACTGTGATGATTGTTCACTTCTAACAAGACAGCTATTGAATGAATGATAACTAATGTGTTTCTTTTTTTTCTCTGAGTCGCTCTCTACCTTTTAGGAGAGGCCAGGGTGTTAAAATTATTTGGTCTTAATTTTTGGGTAATAACGAGGGTTGTTCACTGCTGGCAATGGTGACTTACGGAAGGAACGTGTGACGGTTGCTCTCCTTGGGGTCGGAGAAGCGGGCTTGTCGTCCACGCTAACCATCCGCTGCTCGAATGTTTTTCTTCTCTCGGCAGCAATGACGCGACTGCTGTCACGCACGGTCAGTTGCTCCTGCAAAACCACAATCTATGTATAATTTACCTACAAAATGCTCTGTAAATGAGACATTACTTTCCACATTTCTCACCTGAGGTGGTGACCTAAGCCTATTTTCAATTTTTCTTAGGTTATTATTTTTCTTTAACACACCGGCCATATCCCACCTGGGCAGGGTAACCTAAAAAGAAAAACGAAAGTTTCTCTTTTTAAATTTAGTAATGTATACAGGAGAAGGGGTTACTAGCCTCTTGCTCCCGGCATTTTAGTCGCCTCATACGACATAGCTTATTTATTTATTTATTTATTATTATTTGGATATGATACATAGTTGTACAAAAGAAATACAGTGGCTGAGTGTACATGCCAAAAGCCCCGTGTATGCAGAGCATTATGGGCAGCTTAAAATTAACTTAAGATTAACTAAGCAATGATATACAGTGGAACCTCAAATATCAAACTGCTCCCAGCTCAACCAATTATGTAAGTATATTTTTGTAAGTGCTTTTATAAGTGTATTTTTGAGGGTCTGAAATGAACTAATCTAATTTACATTATTCTTGATGGGAATAAATTCATTCGGTAACGGCACTCAAACAGCCGTCTGGAACTAAGAAAGTTCGACATTTGAGGTTCCACTGTATTCAGTGGTAAAAATACAGTAAACAAATTACAACATGAAGTACAAATGAGTATTTCAATAAGAGGCTTTGTAGTTGTACATATTTGTGCCATTTTTGATGAGTTATTGAGCATTCAAGAGAATGGAGTATTCTATTAGGTAATGTAATTACAAAAAAACATAGTTTGATAGGGTCATAGGTTATACATTTACGAGATACAGTTAATCAGTACGGAGGAAGAATTCTTTTCCACTTCTCCATGGAGAATATTGTTATTAGTGGATCCTCGAATTTCATCATCCCTTTTCTGTATGTAAAGCTATAGGTTTTTTTTTTTTTCAACAAGTCGGCTGTCTCCCACCGAGGCAGGGTGACCCAAAAAAGAAAGAAAATCCCCAAAAAGAAAATACTTTCATCATTCAACACTTTCACCACACTCACACATTATCACTGTTTTTGCAGAGGTGCTCAGAATACAACAGTTTAGAAGCATATACGTATAAAGATACACAACATATCCGTCCAAACTGCCAATATCCCAAACCACTCCTTTAAAGTGCAGGCATTGTACTTCCCATTTCCAGGACTCAAGTCCGACTATATGAAAAAAACTATAGTTATTCTGTAATAATGTTGGTAGAATTACCGACAATATGTAAAGTAAAAGGACACAAGTGCAACTAATGTGACATTTTATTGTGGCAACGTTTCGCTCTCCAGGAGCTTTGTCAAGCCGTTACAAACAATACCCTCTGTGTCCATGTATTGTTTGTAATGGCTTGACAAAGCTCCTGGAGAGCGAAACGTTGCCACAATAAATGTCACATTAGTTGCACTTGTGTCCTTTTACTTTACATATTGTCGGTAATTCTACCAACATTATTACAGAATAACTATAGTTTTTTTCATATAGTCGGACTTGAGTCCTGGAAATGGGAAGTACAATGCCTGCACTTTAAATGAGTAGTTTGGGATATTGGCAGTTTGGACGGATATGTTGTGTATCTTTATACGTATATGCTTCTAAACTGTTGTATTCTGAGCACCTCTGCAAAAACAGTGATTATGTGTGAGTGTGGTGAAAGTGTTGAATGATGATGAAAGCATTTTCTTTTTGGGGATTTTCTTTCTTTTTTGGGTCACCCTGCCTCGGTGGGTCACCCTGCCTCGGTGGGAGACGGCCGACTTGTTGAAAAAAAAAAAAAACCTACAGCTTTACATACAGAAAAGGGATGATGAAATTCGAGGGTCTGTATTATACTGAAAAGAGGGCACGTCATATGGACAATATCCAGCTCATTCTTAACGAGAACATCTTCCGTTTATCTCATATTCCCGTGTAACGCTATATTTTAAGCATTTCAGGCAGAGTAATACTAATGTTTACACGCTACTTAAAACTAGTTATAGGTTATGGAGAGGTCAATTTGATTTTTTTATTATTTTACATTATTACAATAATAATTCAAATCTACCACTCCAATGGAAATAAGTCACTTTGTCTGACTTTTTTGGGTTATCCCAGGTTATCCCAGGTTCTCTACACATATGCTGCTATGTATGATAATTCTATGTAACTGTATTTGTGTATACCTGAAAAAACTTACTTGTGTCTAGTTTTAATTATTTTGGAAACATATTACCAGTCTTCCAGAAATGTTAATGCACGTTAGTGACTTTCTTTGTACTTAATACGTTATAACATATAAACTATATTTTTATACAGGAAGCCCTTGACTTATAAACACGCTGATAAAGCTCCTGGAGAGCGAAACGTTGCCACAATAAAAATATCACATTAGTTGCACTTGTGTCCTTTTACTTTACAGAATCTTCTCTACTGTGTACAGTGGAACCTCAAAAATCGAACTTAATTCGTTCCAGGAGTTAGTTCTAAATTCGAAAAGTCTGAAATTCGAAGCAATATTTCCCATAAGAAATAATGGAAATACAATTAATCCGTTCCAGAAACCCAAAAATATTCACACAAAAAATACATTTTATAGAGATTAATTACAGTTTTACATACAACAAATACTATAGTTTTTAATTATGTGTAGTAATACATATAAAATAATATTTTTACTTACCTTTATTGAAGATTGGTGATGGCATCTGGAAGATAGGGAGGAGGAGAGAGGGAGTTGGGGTTAGTGTTTGGAAGGAGAATCCCCCTCCATGAGGACTTCAGGTAAATCCTTCTCTGGGGTCACTTCCCTTCTCTGTCTTTTAATGCCTCTAGGACCAGCTTGAGAGTCACTGGACCCCTGTCTCACAAAATAACTGTCCACAGTCCTCTGTTTCTGGTGCCTCTTTAACATTTCCCTAAAATGGGACATGGTTCTGTCACTGAACTTGTTGCTAAGATGGCTTGTTTCAGCTTGCTCAGGGTGGTACTTCTGCACAAACATTTGGACATCATTCCACTTGGCACAAATCTCCTTAATCTTTGAAGAAGGCACTTCATCCACTCCCTCTTCCTCCTCCTCTGAAGTAAGTTCCTCAGCTGTGGTCTGATACTGCTCCAGATGAAGCTCTTGGAGCTCTTTAGTGGTTAGCTCTTCCCTGTGGTCCTCCACCAACTCTTCCACATCCTCACCACTCACCTCCAACCCCAGGGTGTTCCCCAATGCCACAATAGAGTCCACAACAGGCAGAGGGTGAGCTGGGTCAGGGTCAGGGTCAGCCTCAAACCCTTCAAAATCCCTCTTTTGGACACAATCTGGCCACAATTGTCTCCAAGCAGAGTTCAAAGTCCTGGAAGTCACTCCCTCCCAAGCCTTACCTTTTTGGTTAGCATATTAACACCTTTAGCAACTTCAGCTTCCTTGATTTGTTCTTTCTTTGCCAGGATAGAACCGATGGTCAACTTGTTTTTCCCATACATCCTGGCAAGCTCAACAAGTCTCACACCACTCTCATACTTCTGTATTATTTCCTTCTTCACATCTATGGTGTTTCTCTCTTTCTTTACCACAGGGGTACCACTAGCAAGTTTCTTTGGGCCCATGGCAGCTTATTTCACAGTTCCACAAGCACTAAACACAACGAAATAATCGTAAAATGCGTGAATGAGAGCGCAGGTTAGTGTTCACTCAAGCATAAACAAAGACTGCTCACGGCCCCTGTGCGGGGACGCAGACAGAGCGAGTGGCAGACAGGTCCCGTACCCGGCGGTCCGAAAATAGAGGCGCGTTCGATAATAGGGACACAGCTTGTCTGAAAAAATGGCCCTATTTTTGAAACGTTCGATATGTGATATGTTCGATTTTTGAGGTTCCACTGTATATCATTATTATATCATTACTGAGTATAATATCATTATTATATCATTATTATGCACAGTTCAAGGGGTCCCCAATCTGTTCGTAAGTCGAGGACTTACATGTACCGTACTGCACAAAAAGCAAAATGTTTTGTTTTATTTTTTCATGCAGGAAATACATTATTATTATAATCAAAAAGAAGCGCTAAGCCACAAGGGCTATACAGAGCTAGACCCGGGTACTCACCCCAACATTCTCTTTCTCCTCTTCCTGTATGGTCTTCTCCTGCCTCACTTCCTCCCATCTCCGCTCCACCATCTTCTCGTCCATGGAGACGGAGCGTGACTCGAAGGCCTTCCTGATGGAGGCCAGCTTGGAGCTGCCATCTTCATCTGTCTCCTCCACCATCTCCTACCGAAGGTAGACATTTCTCTACAGAACTCGTCCTAGTCTAATGTCATGGGGGTTTGTAAAAGGGGAGATGAGAGCGAGGAAAACACCAATGGCTAAGCATGTGATGTCATGGCTTGGCAAGGAAGCATGACTATAAATAGTACACTAATTCCCCCACATCTGCAGGGATATGTTCCAAGACCTGCAGTGGATGCCTGAAACTGTGGATAGTAGCAAACGTTATATACAGTGGACCCCCGCATAACGATTACCTCCGAATGCGACCAATTATGTAAGTGTATTTATGTAAGTGCGTTTGTACATGTATGTTTGGGGGTCTGAAATGGACTAATCTACTTCACAATATTCCTTATGGGAACAAATTCGGTCAGTACTGGCACCTGAACATACTTCTGGAGTGAAAAAATATCGTTAACCGGGGGTCCACTGTATAAGCTATTTTTCATTTACATACACAATTATGATGAAGTTTAACCCGTAAACGGTCTAAACGTACATATACGCTTTTTCAACATTTGAAAGTATGTAAAAAAAGTAGATTTTCCACTTTGTTTTTTTTTTTACATTTGAAAATGTGTAAAAAAAACTTTGATCTACTTTTGTAGCGCTACAGATCTGCCTGGACCGTTTATGGGTTAATTGATAAATTATAGAAATTAAGTCTAGAATTATCACTTTTTCACTGACGGGAAGCACTTCACAGCTTCTCTTAGGCTTTGAACAACTGCCACCGTCACTTCTTTTGCACTTTGGGGCTGTCATTTAGTAAAATTAAGGGTTATTTTCGAGCCACGGTAAACCGTGGATAACTGAAGCCACGGATACCAAATCCATGAATACAGGGGTTCTGTTGTACTAGGAATTATACATATACTAGACAAGTAATACTGTTGAAACTAAGATACAGTTAAAACTAAGATACAGTTAAAAGGGGGGGGGCATAGCATGCCCGGGAAAAAAGGGAGACAGTCAGCTCTGATCAAAGGGAGAAGAGGGGAGGGTAGCTCCCATTTTTCAAATGAAGAGTCCTTAATTATCAAAAAGCTACTTTTGTGTGATATTTTGTATATGGAATTGAAAAAAAGTGCATTGAAAAATGAACAGCGAGTGGAAAGGCCTTCATAGATGACGAAACTAAATTTTAATGTGCTTTTTTAATCGCTTTTGCAAAAAAATAACACCACATCGAAGAGTTTTATAAGAGAACTGACTGTATATAGCGAAGCTTTATTAGCAGCCGACTGCTGACAAAATAAATCACTTATACATTTGTACACCATGGCGTATTTTTATATATAAAATAACGTACCGGTAATTTATAACCACTACAAAAGTAATGATTTACAAATCAGATGATTAGATTAGATGTACAGTAATTCTATATTGATATTCAAAACTCTGCTAGTAATAATTGATCAAAAAAAAATAATTCTATTGAAAAGTAATAATTTTTAAAGGTAAAAGGAGAAGAACATGAAGATTTCAATTAATAAATGAGTTAATTTAATAAATGGGTTAATTTAATAAATGGGTTAATTTAATAAATGGGTTAATTTAACTACCAGGAGAATAGTGTGTTGTGAGCAGCCTAGAGGGGATGAGGGGAAACAATGATCTCTGCTGTTTGTTGCCATTTCACAGAGGGCATACAACATGTGTGAGTTGATAACGCCCGTGTTCAACACCTGAGCCATCTTTCCTGCATGCCAGTATTATTTACAGTTCATTTAATGATCACCCTGCTGGTCAACACCTCAAGTGTGTACGGTCTGTGGAGAAGTTACTCCTTCCCTCCACAAACTGTGGCTCAGTTGTGCATTCTCCCGGCCACAGTGCTGTGGATTTACAGTGGACCCCCGGTTTACGATCAGCTCCCAATGCGACCAATTATGTAAGTGTATTTATGTAAGTGCGTTTGTACGTGTATGTTTGGGGGTCTGAAATGGATTAATCTACTTCACAATATTCCTTATGGGAACAAATTCATTCAGTACTGGGACCTGAACATACTTCTGGAATGAAATAATATCGTAAACCGGGGGTCCAGTGTATATCCCTCTGGTACAGTAAACTCTCTTATAAGGCTCCTCTTTCTAACGTGATTTGCCTTTTTGCAAGTGCAAAGTTTATCCATAACTGAATAGCGCATACTGTGCCCGCAATGCTTAGGCACGCTAGTGGCCTTCTTTGTAATTAATATTTTATAATATTGTAAACTTTGCAAGGAAATAAATATTCAATTTCATTTTATTTCTTCAAGCGATATTAAATTCCGGACGTACAGCTAAATCTCTCGTTAAGTGGACTAATACAAGGGGGAATATGATGCCGACCATCCACAACACCTGAATCACGCAATTAATATTTCATAATTGTCTGCTCGCCTTGTAAGGTAGTGAACATAAGTCTGCTGTTGTAGACGACAACCTCGCACTAAGAACATGGGTACTGTGACCTGTAGTACTACAGTACACTAAATTTGTAGTATTCTATGTAATTAATGGCAATTTGACTTACCTTTTGTGGTGGAGAGATGATGTAAATTGATGTGAATGTTAGTGGTGACTCAGGGTAGCTTATGTTATTAGTATGAAGAGTTGTGAAGCTTGTGGTGAATCAGGGAAACTTACATTCTTGTGAGATTCTTTGTACAACTATGTATCATGCCCAAATAAAAAATAAATACGTAAATAAATAAATAAATAAATGAGCTGTTAAGCTCTACTGTTGGAGAATTATCGGAGTTAGTAGACTTGGTCTGATACCTCAGAAGACAACCAGACTAGAGACAAAATATGGAATTACGCACTTTTCTCAGTTTTGTCCAACAATCAGAATGTTTTTTCCGGCCAATTTTTTTCTGTCCGAAATTGCCAAGACACGTCAACGAAAGTTTCATTAATAATGTGAGGTTTTACTGTACGTTTTACAAATGCACTCACAAAAAAAAAAAATATATAAAGAGGCACCTTATAACAGCTAACTGAAGCAAGCCACACACAGTATAGCTGCTCCTTGACTTACAATGGTTTGACTTATGATATTTTGACTTTACGACAGTACACAGATAACTCGCACATAGGAGAGAGGAGCTTATGATGACATTTCGGTCCAACTTGGACCATTTACAGTGTGTGACTTTGTAAATGATCCAAGTCGGACGGCAACGTTGTGTTACGCTCCTCTCTCCTATGTGTGAGTTATTTGTGTATTGTTCCAGTCACGGTATTGTGACTTTTTGTTATTTATGACAGAGATGAAACTTAAGATTATTACCCAACATGAAGATAAGTCCGTAACTTAAGATTATTACCCAACACAAAGATAAGTCCGTAACTTAAGATTATTACCCAACATGAAGATAAGTCCGTAACTTAAGATTATTACCCAACACAAAGATAAGTCCGTAACTTAAGATTATTACCCAACATGAAGATAAGTCCGTAACTTAAGATTATTACCCAACATGAAGATAAGTCCGTAACTTAAGATTATTACCCAACATGAAGATAAGTCCGTAACTTAAGATTATTACCCAACATGAAGATAAGTCCGTAACTTGTATTCATTTATTTACTTGACAATACTGGTATTTAGTTATAGTAATTATTTATTTACTCAGTGACAGTTACACCTACCATCCGACTTACGACCGAGTTCGGGTCCGAGAAACCGGTCGTGAGTCGAACTTTACTACTGAATATCAACAAAACATTTTTGTAATGACTTTATTTTATTGTTTTATTTTGGTATTTCATGTTTTACTTCACATGTTGTTAGTACTGTGTTTTATACTGTAAGGTTTAGCATAAACACTGTGTACAACACAAATACTGGTTTATTTCCCAGAAATTTGGCATAAAAAACACGGTCGTAAGTCGAGTGGTCGTAAGTCGAGTGGTCGTAAGTCGAGTGGTCGTAAGTCGGATGGTAGGTGTATTTATTTTCTTATTTATTTAGCGTATTATATTCATACTCGACTTATGATGTGTTTGTCAGAACGTAACCCCATTCTAAGTCAAGGAGCACCTATATATCTTTTATTCTTGTATACCATACCAGCATACCCTGAATATGCTCAAGCGGGTATAACAAGCTCTAGGAAATACAACCAAAACCACAAACATCTGTGGCATAGCCTGGCGACAAAGAGGCGAAATACATATACACAGTTTTAAGATGAGGTACAATAAAGCTCTTGGAGCAGGGAAAGAGTGGATATAGTAGTGACTAGTGAAAATGAGGGGCCAGGAGCCATGAATTGACCCTGGCAACCACAAGCGAGAACGTACACACACATACGCATGCGTGCACACGCATTCCTAGAGAAGCACAGAACCCGTAGGGAACATACGGCTGCTGGGAATGGCAGGCTGACGGATTTGATCCCAGGGAGGCTCTAATTCCCTGGACCAAGAGCACTTCACCAGCATCAAGGCCACCCCATCTGACGAATTTACAAGCTAAACTACCTAATTCTTCTCAACCTTCACAAACAAGATGAAGCCGACCAGATAATGAGCAGCAGCAGCAGCATGCAGCATGCAGCAGCAGCAGCAGCAGCATGCAGCATGCAGCATGCAGCAGCAGCAGCAGCAGCATGCAGCAGCATGCAGCATGCAGCAGCAGCAGCAGCAGCAGCATGCAGCAGCAGCAGCAGCAGCAGCAGCAGCAGCAGCAGCAGCAGCATGCAGCAGCAGCATGCAGCAGCAGCATGCAGCAGCAGCAGCATGCAGCAGCAGCAGCAGCAGCAGCAGCAGCAGCATGCAGCAGCAGCAGCAGCATGCAGCAGCAGTAGCAGCAGCATGCAGCAGCATGCAGCAGCAGCAGCAGCAGCAGCAGCATGCAGCAGCAGCAGCATGCAGCAGCAGCAGCAGCAGCAGCAGCAGGAGCAGCAGCAGCAGCATGCAGCAGCAGTAGCAGCAGCATGCAGCAGCATGCAGCAGCAGCAGCAGCAGCAGCAGCAGCAGCAGCAGCATGCAGCAGCAGCAGCAGCAGCATGCAGCAGCAGCAGCAGCAGCAGCAGCATGCAGCAGCAGCAGCAGCAGCAGCAGCATGCAGCAGCAGCAGCAGCAGCATGCAGCAGCAGCAGCATGCAGCAGCAGCAGCAGCATGCAGCATGCAGCAGCAGCAGCATGCAGCAGCAGCAGCAGCAGCATGCAGCAGCAGCAGCAGCAGCAGCATGCAGCAGCAGCAGCAGCATGCAGCAGCAGCAGCAGCAGCATGCAGCAGCAGTAGCAGCAGCATGCAGCAGCATGCAGCAGCAGCAGCAGCAGCAGCAGCAGCAGCAGCAGCAGCATGCAGCAGCAGCAGCAGCAGCATGCAGCAGCAGCAGCAGCAGCAGCAGCAGCAGCAGCATGCAGCAGCAGCATGCAGCAGCATGCAGCAGCAGCAGCAAAAATAAAGATGGCAGTAATTAATAATAAATTTTTAACCATTTAGTTACATAGTTGTAATTAAGACATGCAACCCGGCCTATTATTATTATTCGTGGGGAAGCCCTAAACCCGGAGGGGTCGCACTGCACCCCAGGGAATGGGAGACAATGCGGCTCACTCCAAGGAAGGGAAGAGCAGCTTCTATTCCTTGGATCTAGAGCCCATGAATATGGTTACCAGAAAAAATTCACTTGGGATGGATTTTGCTCGAAATGGAGCTGTTTAGAGGAGCTCAAAACTCTATAATAAGGGCTTGCCCTGTAGAGCTTCAGTTAGAGTAAAATGAAGCTCTATGAATAAAGATTTTCCTTTCAGAGCTCTTTTAGAGCAAAAGAAAGCTCTATGAATAAGGATTTGGCCTTCAGAGCTCTATTTCGAACAAAAAAGCTCTGTAATTAGGAGAATGCCCAGCAGCTAGTCTTTAGAGCAAATCAAAGTGCTGTAAGAAAAGAGTGAGCTCTGGGGGCTAGTCTTTCCACCGTGCTCGATGACTAAGTCTTATCCCTCAGTCTTACCGTCAGACTTGACAGTAAAGTCTCGAGTTTTGACTCGCCAAGAAAACCCTACAACACAGCTGTTGCGCCATCTCGAAAATTTCCCGCTCGATTTAGAGCAGGAAATGATCAACTTACCATTAAGGGTCAGCACTAAACCCCCAGGGGTCATGAAGCCAGGGGCACGGGTAAAACTGGTTAGGAAAGCCTACCTGAGTCTCTTCTTTAGCCTCGTAAGTTTTGCGCAGCTGAGAGATGCTTATACCCCGAGGTTTCGTCTCCTCCTCGGACTCTATGCACTTGCCACCTACACTGCCGTCGGTTTCCTGAATGCACAGAGTTGCAATTTTGTCGATGTGTAAAAAATTTAACCATCTACACATCCTGAGTGCACATTGCAATGTTGGCAGTGTGTAAAAAATTCAACCGTCTACACATCCTGAGTACACATTGCAATGTTGTTGATGTGTAAAAAATTCAACCGTCTACACATCCTGAGTACACATTGCAATGTTGTTGATGTGTAAAAAATTCAACCGTCTACACATCCTGAGTACACATTGCAATGTTGTTGATGTGTAAAAAATTCAACCGTCTACACATCCTGAGTACACATTGCAATGTTGTTGATGTGTAAAAAATTCAACCGTCTACACATCCTGAGTACACATTGCAATGTTGTTGATGTGTGAAAAATTCAACCGTCTACACATCAAACAAGTTTCCCTATCGAGGTGGACAGTGACAGAGAAAAATTAAGCTAAGTTTCTACAAGTCTCAATCTTTGCCCTTCGACTGAGAATGATTCTAAATATTTTTAAGCACGTCTTACGATATATATATACTGCATATATCTTCCTTCAACAAACTGGCCGTATCCCGCCAAGGCAGGGTGGTCCAATAGGAAAACCTAAAGTAATATATACAGAAGGGGTTACTAGCCCCTGGCATTTTAGCCGCCTCTTACGCATGACTTACAAATGAAGAATTCATTACATACATACATATACATCTACACATCCTGGGGCTGTTACACAGCTACCTAACTGATGCTTTATATAAGCAACAAGACTACACTATAAGTGCTGCTACAGTGAACCCTTGATTTAACGGCCTAAAAGGGGATGAGAGAGTGTCCTTCAAAACTGATCGTCTGTTCAAGCCAAATTTGGATTTTGTGAATAATTATTATATATTATTAAAGTTCTCAGAATGCAGTCACCTCTCTTATAACGTTCCTCCATAAGGTGTGATTTTTTTGCATGTGTAAATGAAAAAGTGTATGTAAAATTAAACAGTACATTTGTACAGTACGTTTGTAATATATACATGTACAGTGGACCCCTGCATAACGATCACCTCCCAATGCGACCAATTATGTAAGTGTATTTATGTAAGTGCGTTTGTACGTGTATGTTTGGGGGTCTGAAATGGACTAATCTACTTCACAATATTCCTTATGGGAACAAATTCGGTCAGTACTGGCACCTGAACATACTTCTGGAGTGAAAAAATATCGTTAACCGGGGGTCCACTGTATTATTCAATTACAAATTGACTTTTTCAATTGCATTTTAGAAAAAAAACTGCACTATAGAGAGGAACTTTATATAAGAGGCAACTGTACAGGAATATTTTTCCACGAGCATGACAAAAAGAGACAATTCTGAGTTTATGTACTCAAGCTTCTAAATATCTGGCCACAGACTTAGTCTATTAAAAGCAAAACCTGCCACACTGGGGTCCGTTAAATCGGAGTTTTACCATACAGAATGAAAGGGGCATGCAACGAGTCGTCACTTGCCTCTTTGTTTGTCTCAAAATTTTTACGGAGCTGCGCCAGGTTGTTCTTAACAGGGGCGTCAGCTGAGGGGTCGTCCTCGTTAGTGAGGTTTTTGTTTTCCTGCAGGGGAAAGCTGGAACGCACAGCGGGCTTGGGCATTGGGCTCGGCTTAGCAGGCATGAAGCTGGGCTGTAATGTGGGGAGGCGTCATTCAGACTCCAGAGAGGTAGAAGGTTAGACAAGGAGAATGTCATCATTCACACGCTAAAAAAGTAGAAGGTAAGACAAGGAGAATGTCATCATTCAGATTCCAGGGAGGTAGGAGGTTAGACAAGGAGAATGTCATCATTTAGACGCTAGAAAGATAGAAGGTTAGACAAGGAGAATGTCATCATTCAGACTTAAGGCAAGAGGAGGGTCAGGCAACAAAAAAGCAAGAAAAATGGCAGCAGTCGTCCTTAAAGTCAAAAAGCTCTTGTAGCTAACGTCAGTGGAGTGCTGACACTAACAGGGAAAAGACGCTGCAAAACTACCATTGGAACTAACACTTTTGTTTTGTACAGAGCTCTACCGTGACTCAATAAGAGCTCTACTGTGACTCAATAAGGGCTCTACACAGAGCAAAGTGTCCTTGCCTACTTGTTTCTTCTATACGTAATACCTAAATTTGTTGTTTGTATGTCCTTAATGTTCTTATATACAAGCAAATAATGCTGTATCTCGCTGCTTATAAGACTTGTTTTAGTTTCAATGGCTCGGCATCGGACGTAACTGGAAGAGCTACAGCCCACGTCACACCCCAAACTTATAGCTCCTGTCACTGACCTTCAGTTTATAGGACGCAGGTTGGTTTTTGGAGACATTTTATAGAAAAAAAACATGTGTCTAATAAGCCGCGAAATACGGTAATTACTGCCATGTTAGTCTTAAGTTAGGATTGTCTGTGCGAAATACTTTACATAACTATGGCCTTTCTGCATGTATGACTAAATGTCACCCATCTCTGTACAAACATTGTATCACGTTGATTGATTTATTTTTTTATTAACACGTCGGCCATTCCCCACCAAGGCAGGGTGACCCGAAAAAGAAGAAACACTGTCACCATCATTCATTCCATCAATGTCTTGCCAGAGACACGCCTACTCTGCGTAACTTAACTCTGCGTAACTATAGGCTTTCTGCATGTACAACTGTCAGCCATCTCTATAAACACTGTATCATGTGAAAATATATCTTTGAATCAATGCCTGTCCCACAATCTCTCTCTCTCTCTCTCTCTCTTTCTCCCCATCACCAATTAAAAGAAACAAGTGTAGAATAGGAAAATTGGAGAAAGGATAGAATAAGAAAATTGATTAATTTATGCCAATTAGAGTTAGAGCAAGAAAACAAATGTCATTTACACTGATGTCAAAACAAGGCCATTTATGACATCAAAAACAGAGTCATTTACACCGACATCAACACAGGGTCATTTACACTGACAATACAGGATCATTTCCACAGACATCAATACAGGGTCATTTACACTAATACAGGATCATTTACACTGAATGACAACAAAAACAGTCAATCAAAGTATAGTGTAACCAACAAGTGCTAAAAAATATAAACACGACAAAATGAAACCCTTACTAGTGCGACATCTCACCTACCCGAGCCTTTATTGATAAATGAATCATCAAAATATGAGTTTTTATCGATAAGTCGTAATCGATAAATAAAGCCTCAAGTGGGTGAACCGTCCCAGTAACTCAGGTTAAATTCTGCTATACAGTCAGCTTTTTTACAGATAAAGCTTCTCAAGTGTAATTTTTTTTTTTGCAAATGCGACTGAAAAAAGTACGACGATAAGATGCTTGTGCAACATCTGGGTATCTTCATTCTGCAAATGTTTCACTAGCCAGTGGCTGCTTCAGTCTAATGCAGATAATGGTGGAAGATATGGAAGAGTTTGGGGTAATCAGTCCCTCAACCTGGAGTCAGTGTGATCTGTCCATTGGACTGAAGAAGCTACTGGCGAAATGTTTCCAGAATAAAGATAAATAAGTGTTCCACAAGTGTCTTATTTATCAACTTATCAGTTTTATAAAGCATTTATTAAAAAAAGTACAGTGGACCCCCGCTTTACGATCAGCTCCCAATGTGACCAATTATACAAGTGTATTTATGTAAGTGCGTTTGTACGTGTATGTTTGGGGGTCTGAAATGGACTAATCTAATTCACAATATTCCTTATGGGAACAAATTCATTCAGTACTGGCACCTGAACATACTTCTGGAATGAAATAATATCGTAAGCCGGGGGTCCACTGTACATTGAAAATTGAATGGCTCATGGAAAGGGTTTCATAGGAAGCGACATCCAATTCTGAATGACCTTTTTCCATCGCATTTACAACAACAATGAAAATCTACATAGAGGAGGTTGATAGGAGAGCTGACTGCGTGTTTTTAATGACGTCAGGAAAGATAAAAACACGGTTATAGAGAAGTTGGACTAGTTTTGCTTACACACTTGAGGAAGACTAACTACAATAATTCACAACCCACAAAACCATGGCTACAACAATTTGTAACCCACAATACCATGACTACAACAATATGTAACCCACAATACCATGGCTACAACAATTTACAATTAATCCACAATTAAGGAGAGGAAAGTCTAGACATTTCAATCTGTCCCAGCCCCCTGTTAATTTGAAACCAGATGAAATTACTCCTGTAAACTGTGGGTTAGTTGTGTATTTTAAGTTGGTTATACACAGGTTGGACTAAGATGTTTCTGACCATCTTAGTCCACCCTGTAAGTTGCTAAGAGTTCTACGAGACACACAGAGGAAAAATGAAAACGAAATTCAGTACAATAAGACTGACAGTAAGGGAATGCAAGCAAAAACAAAAGAACATCAACAATAATGCACTAAACAAAAATGTGACACGTCACTAGTCTATGGGCCAGGGGAACTGCTGCATTGTAACACTGACGCGGTAAATTCTTGAGTTATAAACACACTGAGGACCTTCTGTATTGCGTATAATAATGATATATGTACACATTAATGATAAAATACACTATATAGAAAATTCGCAACATGCTTGTAAGTCGAGTGTTTACTGTAACAGTAAATAAGCCGCACTATATCACGAAGAATAGTCACAATGCCGTGGCTGGAGCAATTCAATAAGCATCCGCACTTACCAGAGGAACCTTATGACAATATTTAGGCCTGTCTTGGGTAACTGTCAAGTCACAACTGAGCCAGAGCAGCAAAGGTCAGAAGACAGTGGCCCAGGATAGACCTAAACCTCATCACAAGGATCTAAAGCATGGATGCTTTGTGAACCATCTATATTAATCGTCTAAAACAAGAAGCAAGATGGTGCTCAAAAATATTTGAAACAACTCAATACGCTGCTAAAAAAATTAAGTACTGTTTGTGGGTAATAAAACAAAAGGTAAGATGGTGCTCAAAATTATTCATAATAAAACCCATATTTTACAGCATATAAAGCAATTTTTTCCACACAAAAAGTTTTGGAAAATCAGCCAGTGTCTTGTATGTTCAAGCGAGGGTCAAGGGTAGGCTTTGTGTTAGGCCTTAGCAGCTATTTACTAACATCGCCTCACGTGTCTTATATGCTGGAAAATACAGTAACTCAATACGCCACTAAGAAAAATTAAAAATTGTTTGCAACGAAACACTGTTGCAAGACTCTGTACACACTAGTGTCAAAGTGCGGTGATATCACACGACAAAATAAAGGAGAATAAACATACAAATAATTCAGAAGTGAGCCCCAAGCTGCATATGAACCTTCAATGTTTCAGTCTACCCTAGACCATCCTCAAATCACTTAATATTGGGCCATGATGGACCAAAATGTCATTTGAAGTTTCTTCTCAAAGTCTTGGGCTCGTAAACAAAATTTCCAAGAAACAACTCGTCTCAATTTTATCTGAAGGAACCCAACTAAATGATTATAAAGAAAAATAATGTTTTTCTTCAGATTATAATGAAAATATATGGCTATAATAATATTTATTGGGAAGCGCTAAATCTGCAGGGGTTATATACCACCTGGAAAAAGTAGATAATAATTTCTTGGACATGGATAATATTGCACAGTTGAAGTGTTTAGAGAAGCCAACTTATAATAGACTTGTGTATAGATAGATAATTTCAAAGATAGATAATTACAAGTAACAAAATAAGGTACACAGTACAGCTCTTAGACTCTCTTAGAATTTATTAACAACTCTAAGGTCGGTCGTATCAAAACGAGTGATTTAGAAGATGATTGTATTAAAACAAGTGATTTAGAAGATTGTATCAAAACAAGTGATTTAGAAGATGATTGCATCAAAACAAGTGATTTAGAAGATGATTGTATTAAAACAAGTGATTTAGAAGATTGTATCAAAAGTGATTTAGAAGATGATTGTATTAAAACAAGTGATTTAGAAGATGATTGTATTAAAACAAGTGATTTAGAAGATGATTGTATTAAAACAAGTGATTTAGAAGATGATTGCATCAAAACAAGGGATTTAGAAGACAGTTCAGTAGTGCCCTGGTATCCATGGGGATATGTACCAAGAGCTGCTGTGGATACCCAAAACCGAAGATAGTAGCCAACCCTATACATATATAAATTGTTTTTCGTTTACATACATACCTATGATAAAATTTAATTGTTATATTACCCTCAACGAGTCAAAAATCAGCACTTTTTCACTGATGGGAAGCACTTCACGGCTTCTCTTAGGCTTTGAAGATCTCCCACCATCACTACGTTTGCACTCTGGGACCGTTATTATTAAACAAAATTAAGGGTAATTTTCGGGCCATGGTAAAGCATGGAAACTGAATCCATGGATATGGGGGTTCTACTCTATGTTGATGATGATGGTGAGGTTAGGCAAGGTAAGGTTAAGTTAGGTTAGATAAGGTAAGGTAAGGTATGGTAAGGTAATGTTAGGTAAGGTTACGTTAGGTAAAGTTACGTTAGGTAAAGTTACGTTAGGTAAGGTTACGTTAGGTAAGGTTACGTTAGGTAAGGTTACGTTAGGTAAGGTTAGGTTAGGTAAGGTTACGTTAAGTAAGCTTAGTTTAGGTTAGGCAGGGTTACTTTAGGTTAGGTTACGTTAGGTAAGGTTACGTTAGGTAAGGTTACATTAGGTAAGGTTACGTTAGGTAAGGTTACGTTAGGTAAGGTTACGTTAGGTAAGGTTACGTTAGGTAAGGTTACGTTAGGTAAGGTTACGTTAGGTAAGGTTACGTTAGGTAAGGTTACATTAGGCAAGGTTACATTACATACTGTAAATACCGAATTACAGAAAATATCTACCTGGATGAGGACTAACAAACTTACACTAAACATTGACAAAACCTACTTCATTCAGTTTGGTAACAGAGCTACAGATGTCCCTCTTAACATAATGATAAATGGATCACCTATCACAAAACTAACAGAGGGAAAATTCTTAGGAATCCACCTTGATAATAGACTCAAATTTCATACACATATACATCAAATTTCTAAGAAAATTTCCAAGACTGTAGGCATACTATCGAAGATACGGTACTATGTTCCACAGTCAGCCCTCCTGGCCCTATATCACTCTCTTATTTACCCCTATCTCACCTATGGAATTTGTGCATGGGGCTCAACAACAATTAACCATCTCAGACCACTAATTACCCAACAAAAGGCTGCAGTTAGAATGATAACAAATTCTCACTACAGGCAGCACACTCCACCAATATTCAATACACTAAACCTACTCACCATACAAAACATCCATACTTATTACTGCACCTATTACATACATAGAACACTTAACTCTGATATTAACCCTCCCCTCAAACATCTCCTTGCCAACCTCAACAGAACACATGACCATAACACAAGGCACAGATCACTCTTTGATGTTCCTCGTGTCCATCTCACACTATGCAAAAACTCAATGCACATAAAAGGCCCTAAAATCTGGAATTCATTACCTGTAAATATAAAAGAAACACAACCTGTTTATAAATTCAAGTCTCTTCTCAAAGATTACTTACTCACCCAAAACCAAATAAATACTGAATAACTGAACATTATAAATTGTATATCTTAAATGTTTCTCACAATTATATCACATAAATGTTAAACCTAAAACCCAATCTAACTTTATTATTTTTTAAATACACTACCTAACAGAATCACTACCTAACTGAATGCAACCATATGACCTGTCTTTGTAATACTCACTTGTGCTTTATAGTTATCTGTTTACATTAATGTTTTATCACTGATTTCATCATTGCTTAGTAGCAGCGCTGTATAGTCCTTGTGGCTTAGCGCTTCTTTTTGATTATAATAATAATAATAATAATCATTGCTTAGTTAATCTTAAGTTAATTTTAAGCCAGCCCGTAATGCTATGCATAGTATAAGTGGCTTTGGCATACTGCTCTTATCTGTATTTTTTTTGTACCTCTGTATGTGTGCACAAATTGGAAATAAATAAATAAATAAAGGTAAGGTTACGTTAGGTAAGGTTACGTTAGGTAAGCTTAGGTTAGGTTAGGTAGGGTTACGTTAGGTTACGTTAGGTAAGGTTACGTTAGGTAAGGTTACGTTAGGTAAGGTTACGTTAGGTAAGGTTACATTAGGTAAGGTTACATTAGGTAAGGTTACATTAGGTAAGGTTACGTTAGGTAAGGTTACGTTAGGTAAGATTACGTTAGGTTAGGTTACGTTAGGTAAGGTTACGTTAGGTTAGGTAAGGTTACATTAGGTAAGGTTACGTTAGGTTAGGTAGGGTTACGTTAGGTTAGGTTACGTTAGGTAAGGTTACGTTAGGTAAGGTTACGTTAGGTAAGGTTACGTTAGGTTAGGTTAGGTAGGGTTATGTTAGGTTAGGTTACGTTAGGTAAGGTTACGTTAGGTAAGGTTACGTTAGGTAAGGTTACGTTAGGTTAGGTTATGTTAGGTAAGGTTGCGTAAGGTAAGGTTAAGTTAGGAAAGGTTACGTTAGGTAAGGTTAGGTTAGGTTAAGTAAGGTTACGTTAGGTTAGGTTACATTACGCTAGGTAAGGTTGTTAGGTAAGGTTACGTTAGGTAAGGTTACGTTAGGTAAGGTTACGTTAGGTAAGGTTACGTTAGGTAAGGTTACGTTAGGTAAGGTTACGGTAGGTAAGGTTCGTTAGGTAAGGTTAGGTAAGGTTACGTTAGGTTACGTTAGGTAAGGTTACGTCAAGTAAGGTTACGTCAGGTAAGGTTACGTTAGGTAAGGTTACATTAGGTTAGGTTAGGTAAGGTTACATTAGGTAAGGTTACGTTAGGTTACGTAAGGTAAGGTTACGTTAGGTTAGGTAAGGTTACGTTAGGTTAGGTTACGTTACGTTAGGTAAGGTTACGTTAGGTAAGGTTACGTTAGGTAAGGTTACGTTAGGTAAGGTAACGTTAGGTAAGGTTACGTTAGGTAAGGTTGCGTTAGGTAAGGTTACGTTAGGTTAGGTAAGGTTAGGTTAGGTAAGGTTACGTTAGGTAAGGTTACATTATGTAAGGTTACGTTAGGTAAGGTTACATTAGGTAAGGTTACATTATGTAAGGTTACGTTAGGTAAGGTTACGTTAGGTTAGGTTACATTATGTAAGGTTACGTTAGGTAAGGTTACGTTAGGTTAGGTTAGGTTAGGTTAGGTTAGGTTAGGTTAGGTTAGGTAAGGTTATGTTAGGTAAGGTTACGTTAGGTTAGGTTAGGTTAGGTTACGTTAGGTTAGGTAAGGTTAGGTTAGGTAAGGTTACGTTAGGTAAGGTTACATTATGTAAGGTTACGTTAGGTAAGGTTACATTATGTAAGGTTACGTTAGGTAAGGTTACATTATGTAAGGTTACGTTAGGTAAGGTTACATTATGTAAGGTTAGGTTAGGTAAGGTTACGTTAGGTAAGGTTATGTTACGTTAGGTAAGGTTTGTCAGGAAAAAGGACAAGTGTTTCCTGACATGGGGTCTTAGTCACCGCCACTGGAGTTTTTGCTCATCTGACTGAGACCTTCCACTGGCTTACCCCTCCACCCCTTTAAAAATTATGATTATTATTATTATAATTTTTAGCGAGGGAGAGAGACAACTGTGGGGTACAAATATGCCAGAAGACGGACGCTAGTAATTGTAATATTAATACCTGGAAGAAAACATTATACAGCAAAATAAAGTCACTAATGGGCAAACAATATAGCAAACCAGTAATAAAGTAACTATTGCTGGGTAAACAAACAAACAGCAGGGCAATAAAGTCAAGGACAAACAGTAACTACAAAACAAAAATATCGTAAATACAAAAGAAAAACAAGAAAAAATTTGGCAAATGTAACATTTACAAATAAAAAAAAAAAAAGATACTTCCAGTTACCTTTTAGTGGAAAGAAATCCCCAAAAAAAATTACTACAAAGACTGGACAACAAACACTGCGTCTTTTCTTGGGCCAATCATTGCTCGTTACCTATGGTGTATAATTCAAAGCGAAGGACCTATCTCCACTTTGTGGGATAGGTCCTTATTACACTTGCTAATTTCCACTTGTCAGGTACTATGCCAGTTTGTAGAGATATGTTGAAAAGACGAGTCAATGGTTTGCTAAGTTCCTCCTTACATTTCTTTAAAACCCTTGTGAACAGTTTATCAGGTCCCTGGGACGTGTTTGGTGTTAATCTGTATAATCATGGGTCTTCAACATGCACTCCAGTCTCTCCCACCGAAACATCGTCGTAAGCTCCTCTCTTCTATGTGCGGGTTACTTGTGTATCGTTCCAGTCACGGTATTGTGCCCTTTTTATGTTATTTGTTATAAACATGTACGGTGGACCCTCACCTAACGATATTAATTGGTACCCGAGAACGAATATCGTTAGGCAAGTTTTTTAGCGTTAGCCGAGGCAAAATGTTAGCGTTAAAATGTATCATTAGGCAAATTTAACGTTATGCGATGCGTTCGTTAGGCGAGGGTCCACTGTATTTATACTTACAACTTTAATCTTGCAAAAATCATTTCTGTCCTGATCTACATAATTTTTTATTTCTGAATTTTGCTAACATCATCTTGGCTTGTCAGCCATGCGCCATTTATCTTCACTGTTATATACAAATACTGTTAACAAATTATATAGAATAAACCCAAAAAAGTCGGTAAATTATTTCTATTAGGGTCACTCCATTACTATCGGCAGAAAACCTGACGATAGTAATTTACTGCATACACATTCATGCACATTACTGTTTGTAGATGAATGGTTCAGAGAACCGACATGTTGATAAATTAGACACATGTGCAACTCTTGGGAATCTTTATTGAGGAAACGTTTCGCCACACAGTGGCTTCATCAGTCCATACGTAGGAGAAACTTGAAGAACAGGAGGAGAATGAGGTAATCAGTCCCTCAACCTTGAGTCGATGTGTTCAGTCCATCAATCTAGAATAGAATACGGCATATGAGCGGAGAAGCAGCTTATAAACCGTATGGCAGGAGAGGTGCAGCAGTCATAGGTGGTGTCACATTTGTTCAATGTGGAAGTAGGTTGTGCCCAAGAATTAGGCAAGCAAAGAATTCCTAAGTATTAAGATCCCAAGAAGTTGCAGTGTCTGACAGTTTTGTAGATGAATTGCACATGTGTCTAATTTATCAACATGTCGGTTCTCTGAACCATTCATCTACAAACCTGTCAGACACTGCAACTTCTTGGGATCTTAATACTTAGGAATTCTTTGCTTGCCTAATTCTTGGGCACAACCTACTTCCACATTGAACAAATGTGACACTACCTATGACTGCTACACCTCTCCTGCCATACGGTTTATAAGCTGCTTCTCCGCTCATATGCCGTATTCTATTCTAGATTGATGGACTGAACACATCGACTAAAGGTTGAGGGACTGATTACCTCATTCTCCTCCTGTTCTTCAAGTTTCTCCTACGTATGGACTGATGAAGCCACTGTGTGGCGAAACGTTTCCTCAATAAAGATTCCCAAGAGTTGCACATGTGTCTAATTTATCAACATGCACATTACTAAACTGAAAGAGAGAAACTTTCGTTTTATTTTATAAGTCACCGTGCCTCCTCTGTTGGATATGGCCGGTGTGTTGAAAAGAGAGAAAAAAAATACATGCATGATATAGTATATTAAAGATGTATAATTCAACCCAAAAAAATTATATAGGCAAGTATAATTCTTTTTACAATACTCTTTTTGGGTTAAATATTTTTACCCCTCGAGTGTTTTCTTTTTACTTTTTAAGAGATGAAATTCCTGGTAAATTGTAGTGGTGGAATGATACCAAAATGCATGCCGATGACGATAATTTCAGGCCAAGAATGATACCGATACCATCAAAATTAGCCAATACCACTGATACTGTTACTTTGGCATACCCATGATAAACTGCACCCCTATAATGTTGGTATTTTCTGGACTCGCCTCCCAATGTATATTGTGATATGTGTCTAGTCCCAAATTAAAATACACCTACCATCCGACTTATGACCGAGTTCGGTTCCGAGAAACCGGTTGTAAGTCGAAATGGTCGTAAGTTGAACTTTACTACTGAATATCAACAAAACATTTTTGTACTGACTTTATTTTATTGTTTTATTTTGGTATTTCATGTTTTACTTTACTTTTTATGTTGTTAGTACTGTGTTTTATACTGTAAGGTTTAGCATAAACACTGTGTACAACACAAATACTGATTTATTTCCCAGAAATTTGGCATAAAAACACGGTCGTAAGTCGAGTGGTCGTAAGTCGAGCAGGTCGGATGGTAGGTGTACATACACCTACTGTGCCAAGTATAAAATATTACAGTACTACAACTGCACTACTACTATTACTACTACTCCTGTACTATCGCCACTGCTAATATTGCTGCTACTTTTGCTATATATCAACAGGTAGCGAGAAAAGCAAAAGAAAAACATTGAGTAAATACGCACTTCTCCGTTACACTCTACCTTTACTGCTACCATCGGCTTGGAAAGCGTCGGCCGCACTTCACTAATGGGCTTGTTCTCCGTCCCGTTGGAGATCCACGACCTCGGAGCTGGTACTGGCACGTCAACAACTTCGGGAGGCTTGTGTTCTTCTCGTTTGCTTAACGGCCCTCGGTGAATCTTAGAGGAGATGTGAAAACATGAAAGGCTTCTGCTGAAGAGAACCCCAGAAGGGGGTCAAAATATACAGATCAATTTTTCTTCTGAATTCCTGTCTCCATGTGGGTTTGACTTGAACCATCAACTAGTCCAAGTCAGGCTCAAATGTCATCATAAATTTCTTTCTATATATGGTTATCTGTATAATTAACACCCTTTGTATTAACATCTGCATGTACACCCAAATGTCATTCACCTTTGTACATCGTATCATGCTCTAAGTATTATTATTATCAGTACAGTGGACCCCCGCATAACGATTACCTCCGAATGCGACCAATTATGTAAGTGTATTTATGTAAGTGCGTTTGTACGTGTATGTTTGGGGGTCTGAAATGGACTAATCTACTTCACAATATTCCTTATGGGAATAAATTCGGTCAGTACTGGCACCTGAACATACTTATGGAGTGAAAAAATATCGTTAACCGGGGGTCCACTGTACTTCTACCATGTCAGTGGATGACTTCAACAATTCTATAGAACAACAGGAGTCTCTTACACAGAGTTCTATTCCTCTCCGTGACTTAGTGACTCACACTTGTACACGTGGTAATTTTATATCAATATGTCATTGTCCAAAACATCAATTTTTGTGTTTTCACAAATGCTGTAGTTGTTAGTTGTTTTGTTGTTGACTGCTGTTGTATAAGTAAACAAGCAGTAAACCTGCATACGTCACACGGCACCACGTAACCTTACGAACTGAGAATGATTGATGATGAAGAGCGAGTGATGATTTTCTGGAGTGATGATGATTACCTGGAACTTGGGTGTTGGCCGCTTGGCTGGGTCGAGAGAGATAGTTTTCACAGAGACATTAGCACCTCCGAGCCACTGGGAGATCGTCGTCGAGGGCTCGTAGCCGTGAGTCTCCGGGAAGATGTCAGAGTGGAACTCTCTGTATGTCTGCAAGACCGACAGCAAGCATTGTACCCCAAAAAATATTAGTGGTATTATATAACTATTTTTTCACATACTGGCCATCTCACACCAGTATTGCCCCCCCCCCCCCTAAAAAAAAAGGAAACACATCACTGTTACTCACTCAATCACTGTCTTGTGAGATGTGTGCTGACATTACATTTTAAATGACCCTCTGAATTGCAACTTCCCAACTCCTTCAGAGTACAGGCATACCTCACTAATACAGTGCTCACTTTAGAAGATTTTGCTGATATGGCACTTGTTGATTATATTCAGCACTTGTCTCATTCTTAAGATAGTACAGTGGACCCCCGGTTTACGATCAGCTCCCAATGCGACCAATTATGTAAGTGTATTTATGTAAGTGCATTTGTATGTGTATGTTTGGGGGTCTGAAATAGACTAATCTAATTCACAATATTCCTTATGGGAACAAATTCGTTCAGTACTGGCACCTGAACATACTTCTGGAATGAAATAATATCGTAAACCGGGGGTCCACTGTATTTTTGTCCACTGTATTCTGCAATTTTCAAATTATTTTAATTTATTTTTACTTTTGCATCATTTTTTTAGGCCTAGTGATATTGCACACTTAATAAATGGTAGTGTAAAAATGTTTTTAGGCTTTTATCTGTAATGGGAAGTGAAATTAAGGCCGCAATTCGCTTTACAGTCGGGAACCTTACCCACCGTATTAGACAGGTATGCCTGCACTTCACACCTCCTCTGCTCAAATCTGGCTAACCAGTTTCCCTGAATCCCTTCATAAATGCTACCTTGCTCACACTCCAACAGCATGTCAAGTCATAAAAAACACTCATCTCAACTCACTCGAACCTAATTGCAAATACATACTCACCTTGCGAGGCACCTGATAGGTGATGGGGATAATGGCATTGGAGGTGAGTTGCAGCACCCGGTTCACCTCACCGTTCATGACGTCGAGGCCACGTTTCGGCACCAGACACGCCCCTTTGGTCTGCACTGAACCTGACCAATCACAAATTACAACTTAGCAGAAATGCAATATGTAAGACAATCCAATTTTCAATGTAAATTGGTTATATGTACCCTAATACCTTTGTAATAATAGCTTAAAGACTTTCAATTACTGGCGCCCCTCGACTTATGATGGTTCAACTTGTGATATTTCAAGTTTACGATGGTGCAGCAGCAGTTACTTTGCGGATGAAACTTGAGATAATTAAACCATACCCCCGGCCGGGACTGAACCCGCGGTCATAGAGTCTCAAAACTCCAGCCCGTCGCGTTAGACTCTATGACCGCGGGTTCAATCCCGGCCGGGGGTATGGTTTGTTTGCAATCGTGTCATTACGATTTCTTAAGTCATGTTGAGATAATTACCCAACGTGAAGGTGGTAAGTTAGGTAAGACACATATGCAACAGTTAGGTATCTTTATTATGAAACGTTTCGCCTACACAGTAGGCTTCTTCAGTCAAGTACAGAAAAGTTGATAGCCTACTGTGTAGGCGAAACGTTTCATAATAAAGATACCTAACTGTTGCATATGTGTCTTACCTAACAACCTGTCGGTATTTTATACCATTTTAATGTTCAAGGTGGTAAGTCCCTGACTTGCATTCATTTATTTACTTCAATACTGGTATTTAATTACAGTAATTATTTGTGGGATACGGCCGGTGTGTTGAAAGAAAGAAAGAATTATTTGTTTATTTACTTATGCAGTAACAGTTATTTATTTATTTAGCATATATGTATTCATGTTCAACTTACGATATTTTCAACTTGTGATGGTTCACTGGAATGTAACGCTGTTGTAAGTCGAGGACCGCCTGTACTTAATCCACGAGGGTTTTTAACCCTTAAACTGTCCAAACGTTGATCTACATTCTCGTATATAGCGCTCTGAACGTAGATATACTTTTTTTTTTTACGTTTGAAAGCTGGTAAGATAAAACGTAGATCTACGTTCGGAGTGCAACGCACGTGAACGTAGATCTAGGTTTGGACAATTTAAGGGTTAACCCATGAAAACCCATAGAATGCCTAGGAGAATAATCCTCATGGGTTACTAACCCATAGGATGTCCAGATGGAGATCCTATGGATGCAATTTTTTCAATTACATTTTTACAAAAAAACGGACTATACAGAGAAGCTTTATATTTCGTGACTCATGAATGTACAGAATCCATGGAATGGGTTTAAACCCATGGCACAAGTGTCTTAAAACTCCCGATTTACAACTCGCTTACCATGGGTTCTAACCCCACTTGTTCCATGGTTTGTACTGTGCAACATATGTACATTATACGAGACTGATGGATTGAACACATTGACTCCAGGCTGAGGGACTGATTACCTCAAACTCCTCCTCTCTGTACATCCTTCTGATTTGCATTGGACTGATGGAGCCACTGTGTGGTGAAACATTTCCTCAATTAAGATTCCCATATGTTGCATAAGTGTCTTAATCTTCAACTTGTTGGGTTTTTTAAACCATTTATCACATGGTTTGTATGACACACTATTCTAGTCAATGAACATAACAGACATTACAGTAATTCACTCCACTCGGAGGATGGTCAGGATTAAATTTATCAAGGTGGAAACATCTCTCTGAGTACTTACCATTATGCTTGAGGCCCTCGGTAAGGAAAGGCTCCTTCTCGGTGACTTCCCAATACATGATGCTGACGTCGGCCTTGCCGGCCAGGAACAGCATATTGGTGTCTACGTCAAATAGCGGCATCAAAATGCTGCCCCAAAAGAGGTAGAGATTCAGATCGGTGAGAATGTGCAAGAAACGAGTCAACAAATAAGTCATACTGTAATACCAAGCCTGGAACAATACATAAATACAGTAGTGTCCTGGTATCCCCGCGGGATGCATTCCAAGATCTACTGTGGATAGTAGCAAACCCTATATATAAGTTATTTTTTGAAGTCGGTGCCTGACCAGCCGGGCTGTGGCTCGTACGTTGGTTTGCATGCAGCCAGCAGTAACAGCCTGGTTGATAAGGCTCTGATCCACCAGGAGGCCTGGTCACAGACCGGGCCGCGGGGGCATTGACCCCCGGAACTCTCTCCAGGTAAACTCCAGGTAATACTATGATTAAGTTTAATTGATAAATTATGCACAGTAAGTGGAGAATTGTCAATTTTTTACTGATGGGAAATACTTCACAGCTTCTCTTAGGCTTCGAACAACTGCCACCATCACTAGTTTTACACATTATTAAGCAAAGTTATAGGTTCTTTTTTGGGCCATGGTAAACTGCGACAGCTAAAACCACAGAAACCAAGTCTGCAGATATGTAGGTTCTACTGTACCTTGCACGTAAGTGAAAGAAAATAAATGACGATATTTCAGTACAGTGGACCCCCGCTTAACGATCGGCGACCAATTATGTAAGTGCGTTTGTACGTGTATGTTTGGGGGTCTGAAATGGACTAATCTACTTCACAATATTCCTTATGGGAACAAATTCGGTCAGTACTGGCACCTGAACATACTTCTGGAATGAAAAAATATCGTTAACCGGGGGTCCACTGTACAACCTGGACCATTAATTAGTAACTGGTGTGTGACTAATTAATGGTCCGAGTGGGAGCGAGATGTCGTCGTAAGATTCACTCTCCTGTGTGCGGGTTATTTGTATATTGCAAGAAACTTTCTACAGATTACATTAAAACGATTTTTTTCACACAGTCGTATCCTACCAAGGCCTCAGGGCGACTCGAAAAAGAAACACACAGTTTTCCTTTTTTATATTTTTAGTAATTTAAACAGGAGAGGAGTTACTAGCACCTTGCTGCCTAAAATTATTATTATTATTGTTACAGTGGTTGGTGATCTGCGAAAAATCATTGGGATCACAACTCTGAGTAGCTTATGCTTGCTTATGATTTTTTTTGAGGCATTTAAAGAAACCAGCTTACATCTTACAAGTATCACCTGGTTCTATTGCTCGGATCTATTGTGATATATTGCTTGGATCTATTGCAGGGAAACTTACCCAGTTGAGGAGTCAAAGCCCTGAATTTTGTAAGGCTTGGAGAAGTTGCGCAGATCTCGCAGTCTAACCTCTCTGACACGTGAACCGTCCCAGCCAGTGGACAAGATGCGTTCGCTGTGACCGAGCCACTCCACCCTTGAGTCTTTGGGACTCTTGTGGCTCTCGGCCTAAACAGAAAGAAATGCAATGATAACATCATTTGCAAAATCGTAATAATGCGATTACAAACCACAGAACGGGTGGAATTTGTAACCATGTCAAGTAAGTTTTAGAGCTCCAAGCCAGTGGCTTAAGCCACTCGCCATGGTTTCAAGCCCCACTTGTTCAGTGGTTTGGTTAGCTAATACTGTTTACAGTCACCTCTCTTAAAAAAGTGCCTCTATACAGTGATTTTTTTGAAATTTAAAATGGAAAAACATGTGAAAAAGCCACATAGAATGTGCTATTTACTACTAAATATAATTTTTCCAGGTAAGAACATAAGAAAATAGGTACAGTGCACCAGGCCTACTGGCCCATACTAGGCATTTACAAAAAATTATGCTACACGTATTTAGAAAAAGTTTAAAAAACAGTTTACTGTGTTATCTAATGAACCCATTTATCTATTTCATTATTTTTAACATGCCAGCCATCTTACACTCAGGACGGGTGACTAAAAAAAGTTGAAAAAGAGGAAACACATTCACCATCATTCACTTAATCCACAGAAGTCTGTGTCCCTCGGTGGGACACAGTCGATGTATATCATCTTTAATTTGGTGTATCTATCATCCTTAATTTGGTGTAGCTATCATCCTTAATTTGGTATAGCTATCAACCTTAATTTGGATGACAGCTACGTATGAACTTTGACCTTAGTAAAGAAAAACAGCACAATACCGTGACTGGAACAATACACAAATAACCCGCACATAGTATAATAATAATAATACGTAATAATCTTTGTTACTATAAGTACATGTACAAGGTATACAGACCATAGCTGACATCAATGACATACTACTATATAGAAAGTCCCTTGTTATGCAGAGCATTTCCCACAAATTATGTCAATTTTATCACAGGATGCCACCCACACCAGTCCACTAACACCCAGGATGCCACCCACACCAGTCCACTAACACTCAGGATGCCACCCACACCAGTCCACTAACACCCAGGATGTGACCCACACCAGTCCACTAACACCCAGGATGTGACCCACACAAGTCCACTAACACCCAGGATGCGACCCACACCAGTCCACTAATGCCCAGGATGCCACCCACACCAGTCCACTAACACCCAGGATGCCACCCACGCCAGTCCACTAACACCCAGGATGCCAACCACACCAGTCCACTAACACCCAGGATGCCACCCACACCAGTCCACTAACACCCAGGATGCCAACCACACCAATCCACTAACACCCAGGATACCACCCACACCAGTCCACTAACACCCAGGATGCCACCCACGCCAATCCACTAACACCCAGGATGCCACCCACACCAGTCCACTAACACCCAGGATGCCATCCATGCCAATCCACTAACACCCAGGATGCCACCCACACCAGTCCACTAACACCCAGGATGCCATCCACACCAGTCCACTAACACCCAGGATGCCACCCACACCAGTACACTAACACCCAGGTACCTATTTTAATGCTAGCTGAACATGGACAACAGGTGTCTTAAGGAAACACGTCCTATTGTTTCCAACCGTACCAGGGATTGAACCATTGACCTAAGTGTATGAGCCAAGTGCTCTA
This sequence comes from Cherax quadricarinatus, assembly GCF_038502225.1. Taxonomy (NCBI): domain Eukaryota; kingdom Metazoa; phylum Arthropoda; class Malacostraca; order Decapoda; family Parastacidae; genus Cherax; species Cherax quadricarinatus. The sequence continues at coordinate 9,230,334 of NC_091389.1, read as the reverse complement.
CCAATACAGCTACGGTGTTTCCGTGTGACTGGTCAATGGTCTGAGCAGGACTGAAACGTCATCACATGTTTCTGCTATATGCGGGTTATCTGTGTTCTGACCACAATAGCTACCACAGTAGGGTGACCCAAACAAGAAAACCCATTCATTATAAAGAACAAAAGTCACAATACCGTGACTGGAATGATACCATGACTGGAACAATACTGTGATGGGAACAATACAAATAACCCACACATAGGAAAGAGGAGCTTTCGACCATGTTTCAGTCCTAATTAGACCAACTACAGCCTTGCCTCACTTAGTGATGTACTTGTTTATCGACCCCTCGGACTTACGACGGGCTCTCTGACTAGTATGCATACCTAAATAATGTATATTTATTCTGTTTATTACAATATACAGTACACTACTGTATAAACATTTAAAAATATACCAGAAATATTATAAATGGTGCAAAGGTGACATTAAAACAATATCAAAGATGGATGACACAAACCCACTACCATTATAGTATGCTCCTCACTTAGTGACGAATTTGTTTACCAACGTGGTCTTAGGAATGGAACTCCGTCGTTAAGTGAGGAGAGGCTGTAGTCGCAAGCTTGTCTCCACTACGTGTGGGCTATCTGTGCACCAATCATTATAGGTCACTCACCCATATGGATCATGCAGCTACATTACATTAGAAGAACTACTAACCTCGTAGGCAACTTTATCAGCCCTAGGGTCAATAATACGGATGGTGCGGTCCCTGGAAGTGGTAACAAAGAGGGAGCCGTTACCGTTCCAGCTGGTGTTCTGCACCTGATCCTCGTGTCCGCTGAAGCCTGGGCAGCAGGGGGATGGGGGGGGAGGGGGTGGCAGGTTAAGAGGGAGGCCAGGATGTTAGTGCTGTTATAATAACCTACAGCTACAGTGCTCCTCGACTTGCGATGGGGTTATGCTCCGACGAACCCATTGTAAATTGAAAATATTTAAGTCAAATATGACGTGATAAGTAAATAAATAGCTACTGTCACTGAATAAGTAAATAATTACTAAATACAGTGGACCCCCGCATAACGATCACCTCCAAATGCGACCAATTATGTAAGTGTATTTATGTAAGTGCGTTTGTACGTGTATGTTTGGGGGTCTGAAATGGACTAATCTACTTCACAATATTCCTTATGGGGAAAAATTCGGTCAGTACTGGCACCTGAACATACTACTGGAATGAAAAAAGTTCGTTAAGCGGGGGTCCACTGTACCAGTATTGAAAAATAAATGAATCCAAGTTTGCCTTATCAATAATTGTACAGTACTGTAGAGTACTGTACAGTACAGAATGTGCAAGGGTACTGCACCATCATAAAGTTGACATATCAAAAGCCGAACCATCGTAAAGCGAGGAGCATCTGTATAGCTTTAGTATTAATGGTTTACAAATCAGACAGACCACGGAATGGGTGGGGTTCAAGCCCCCACCTGTTCCATGGTTTGCAATGGTGTTGTTATGATTACGTGAGTCATATTGGACAGGTCGACCAATAGGACGCACGTTGTGCAACACTTGAATTTCTTCACAGTGGAGGCGTTTTGCCAGCCAGCAGCCTTATCAGTCCAGTGTGGAGAATAATGCTGGAGACCGAGGAAGAGACAAAGGAGGAGTATGAGGTTATCAGTCCCTCAGAACACTTTCTAGCAATGACGAGGGACTGACTACCTCAACGTACTTCTCTATGTCTTCTATGGTGTATTATTCTCTGTACTGGACTAATGATGTCACCTAATGATGCACCTAAGGGTTGCACACGTCTTATTCGTCAACTACAGCCAATAAGAATGATGTTAAACAGAATGAAGAGTTTAATAATAACATGGAAAAGCAACTTGAAAAATACAAATCACAATTTTGAGGCTAGAAGAATTCTCAAATAATCCAAAATACTGTATTGTGGTTGCAACAATTCATATCTGACCCATAATACTATGGCTGGAACAATTCACAGTTATGTGATACAATAAGGAAAACATTTTAAATTATATACAACAAAAACAGAGAAGAATTTAGGCATGTGTTACTCTGTATAATTATTCTATAATTTTTTTATATTTTTTTAATATGGGTTGTCTCCCACTAAGGCAGGAAGACTCCAAAAAAGAAGAAACACCTTCACCATCATTCACTCATTAGGTGTCTTGCTAGAAAAGTGCAGACATCACAGTTCAGATGACCCTCTGAACTGTAACACCCCCACCCATCCTACAGTGTGCAGGTACTGTACTTCCCACCTCTGGTACTGTAACATCCTTACTCATCCTTCAGAGTACAGGCACTGTACTTCCCACCTCTGGTACTGTAACATCCTTACTCATCCTTCACAGTACAGACACTGTACTACCCACCTCCAGTACTGTAACATTCTCACTCATCCTTCAGAGTACAGGTACTGTACTTCCCACCTCCAGTACTGTAACATCCTCACTCATCCTTCAGAGTACAGGCACTGTACTTCCCACCTCCAGTACTGTAACATTCTCGCTCATCCTTCAGAGTACAGGCACTGTACTTCCCACCTCCAGTACTGTAACATTCTCACTCATCCTTCAGAGTACAGGTACTGTACTTCCCACCTCCAGTACTGTAACATTCTCACTCATCCTTCAGAGTACAGGTACTGTACTACCCACCTCCAGTACTGTAACATTCTCACTCATCCTTCAGAGTACAGGTACTGTACTTCCCACCTGCAGTACTGTAACATTCTCACTCATCCTTCAGAGTACAGGCACTGTACTTCCCACCTCCAGTACTGTAACATTCTCACTCATCCTTCAGAGTACAGGCACTGTACTTCCCACCTCCAGTACTGTAACATTCTCACTCATCCTTCAGAGTACAGGCACTGTACTTCCCACCTCCAGTACTGTAACATTCTCACTCATCCTTCAGAGTACAGACACTGTACTTCCCACCTCCAGTACTGTAACATTCTCACTCATCCTTCAGAGTACAGACACTGTACTTCCCACCTCTAGAACTGTAACATTCTCACTCATCCTTCAGAGTACAGGTACTGTACTTCCCACCTCCAGTACTGTAACATTCTCACTCATCCTTCAGAGTACAGGCACTGTACTTCCCACCTCCAGTACTCGAGTCTTAACCAGTTTCTTCTGAGTTATTATTATTATTATTGTTGTTTATTTTTTTTACAGTGTTTACCGGCCCAGAACACCTCGCACACAAAAGCAGCAAACACACAATTGTTGGTGAGAGCAAAAACAACAAAAAAAGCACATTACACTTTAAATTTTCTAAGTAAGCTTTCTTATAAACCTATTTTCTACAGTGCCATTTTCTACAGTGCCATTTTCTACAGTGCCATTTTCTACAGTGCCATTTTTTGCAAAATGCATTGAAAAGCAAATGTATCACACTATGAAGGCCTTTTTCAGGTGCTATTTGATTCTGGATGTGAACTTTTTTCAATGGTATTTTAAAAAACATACTATACATGTATATACAGTGGACCCCCGCATAACGATTACCTCCGAATGCGACCAATTATCTAAGTGTATTTATGTAAGTGCGTTTGTACGTGTATGTTTGGGGGTCTGAAATGGACTAATCTACTTCACAATATTCCTTATGGGAACAAATTCGGTCAGTACTGGCACCTGAACATACTTCTGGAGTGAAAAAATATCGTTAACCGGGGGTCCACTGTACATGTATATACATGTATATACAGAAGTTTAAAGGAGTGGGAATAAAACATCACGATACCGTGACTAGAGCAATACACAAACCACATATAGGAGAGAGAAGCTTACAACATGATCTGACGTTATGAAGCGTCGGTCTGGAGTTTTATGACTCTCTGATTGCGGGTTCTAACCCCGCCCGTGATATGGTTGGTAAACTTCTCTTTAATATGTGTTTGAGTTATTTGTGTATTTATGGAAAATTTTACATGTACAGTACGTTCTCCATGGGGAAGTGGAACAGAATTCTTCCTCCGTAAGTCATGCATGTCGTAAGAGGCAACTAAATTGCCCGGAGCAAGGAGTTGGTAACCCCTTCTCCTGTATACATTACTAAATGCTGGCAGCAAGGGGCTAGTAACACCTTCTCTGGTATATTTTACTAAATTTAAAAATAGAAACTATTTTTATTTTTGGCAACCCTGCCTCGGTGAGATACAGCCAGTTTGTTGAAAGATAATGTACAGTACATAACTCTATTTGGGCCACATTCAACAAGCCTAAATTCTCCTCTAATAATTAGTGATGAGTAATTATTATATTATTTATGAGAAAGCGCTAAGCCCACAGGGGTAGCTGCAATTCCTTGGATCAAATTAGTAGTGTGTTGTAACATCAACATACCTGGAGTTTACCTGGAGAGAGTTTCGGGGGTCAACGCCCCCGCGGCCCGGTCTGTGACCAGGCCTCCTGGTGGATCAGCGCCTGATCAACCAGGCTGTTGCTGCTGGCTGCACGCAAACCAACGTACGAGCCACAGCCCGGCTGATCAGGAACTGCCTTTAGGTGCTTGTCCAGTGCCAGCTTGAAGACTGCCAGGGGTCTGTTGGTAATCCCCCTTATGTGTGCTGGGAGGCAGTTGAACAGTCTCGGTCCCCTGACACTTATTGTATGGTCTCTTAACGTGCTAGTGACACCCCTGCTTTTCATTGGGGGGATGGTGCATCGTCTGCCAAGTCTTTTGCTTTCGTAGTGAGTGATTTTCGTGTGCAAGTTCGGTACTAGTCCCTCTAGGATTTTCCAGGTGTATATAATCATGTATCTCTCCCTCCTGTGTTCCAGGGAATACAGGTTTAGAAACCTCAAGCGCTCCCAGTAATTGAGGTGTTTTATCTCCGTTATGCGCGCCGTGAAAGTTCTCTGTACATTTTCTAGGTCGGCAATTTCACCTGCCTTGAAAGGTGCTGTTAGAGTGCAGCAATATTCCAGCCTAGATAGAACAAGTGACCTGAAGAGTGTCATCATGGGCTTGGCCTCCCTAGTTTTGAAGGTTCTCATTATCCATCCTGTCATTTTTCTAGCAGATGCGATTGATACAATGTTATGGTCCTTGAAGGTGAGATCCTCCGACATAATCACTCCCAGGTCTTTGACGTTGGTGTTTCGCTCTATTTTGTGGCCAGAATTTGTTTTGTACTCTGATGAAGATTTAATTTCCTCATGTTTACCATATCTGAGTAATTGAAATTTCTCATCGTTGAACTTCATATTGTTTTCTGCAGCCCACTGAAAGATTTGGTTGATGTCCGCCTGGAGCCTTGCAGTGTCTGCAATGGAAGACACTGTCATGCAGATTCGGGTGTCATCTGCAAAGGAAGACACGGTGCTGTGGCTGACATCCTTGTCTATGTCGGATATGAGGATGAGGAACAAGATGGGAGCTAGTACTGTGCCTTGTGGAACAGAGCTTTTCACCGTAGCTGCCTCGGACTTTACTCTGTTGACGACTACTCTCTGTGTTCTGTTAGTGAGGAAATTATAGATCCATCGACCAACTTTTCCTGTTATTCCTTTAGCGCGCATTTTGTGCGCTATTACGCCATGGTCACACTTGTCGAAGGCTTTTGCAAAGTCTGTATATATTACATCTGCATTCTTTTTGTCTTCTAGTGCATTTAGGACCTTGTCGTAGTGATCCAGTAGTTGAGACAGACAGGAGCGACCTGTTCTAAACCCATGTTGCCCTGGGTTGTGTAACTGATGGGTTTCTAGATGGGTGGTGATCTTGCTTCTTAGGACCCTTTCAAAGATTTTTATGATATGGGATGTTAGTGCTATTGGTCTGTAGTTCTTTGCTGTTGCTTTACTGCCCCCTTTGTGGAGTGGGGCTATATCTTCTGGCATATAAGGCACACTTTTTTTCCCCCCCAAAAATAGTCTTGGAAAATCAGGTAGTGTCTTATATACTCAAGGTGAGGGGTCAAGGCTTTGTGTTATGCTTTAGCAGTCGTTTACTAATGTTACGTTACAACTGTTTGGAAACATCGTCTTATATGATCATGCACCTCATGTGCCTGAAAATACAATACTTACCTGCTATATCCTCGCTTTTATATGTTGAGGCTAAATGGCTTATTCTGTGATGAATGATTCTATTGGTAGCCGCTTACTTAACCCTTTTACTGTCGCCCGCGTAGATCTACGCATTAATTCACAACACATTCAAACATTTTTTTTCTTTTCTAACACACATGCTGTTTCCCACCAAGGCAGGGTGACCCAAAAAAGGAGAAACACTTTCACCATCACTCACTCCGTCACTGTATTGCCAGAGGTTTGCCTACACTACATTTCAAAAACTGCAACATTAACACCCCTCCTTCAGAGTGCAGGCACTGTACTTCCCACCTCCATGACTCAAGTCCGAGCCAACCGGTTCCCCTGAATCCCTTTCTAAATGATACCTTGTGCACATTTCCTCTTGAGTACTTTTACATTACACTGAAATTATATTCAAAAGAAAATGATAGCATAAAAGATAATGTGAAACCATACCACGGGTGGGGATAGAACCCGCGATCAGTCTCTTAAAACTCCAAACCGTCGCTGAGACTCTGATCGCAGGTTCAATCCCCGCCCATGGTATGGTTTTTTTGCAATCGTGTCATTACGATTTCGTCAGTCAAGATAATGTGTCACAAGCACTCATACAAGTAGATCAGTTTCCCCAAAAAAGTATTTCCTCAGTGTCATATCTCTTGGACTCTGCAAGTACTGATCATCAGGTCTTGGTGAGTATAGGTCGGCCATCATTAATCCGGCATCACTGGGACCTGTACTGTGCCGGATTATTGAGTTTGCCGGATTACAGAGTGGTTAGGTTAGAATACACTTAATTAACCTGTCAATAGACTGCTATATCTTCCTCATATTCATCACTGCTTTCTCCTCCACTGACTTGCTGCTGTGGATTTACAACCATCTGTACAATTTCTGAGTTATAATGATGAAATTTGAAAGTATGCTAGCCGAAATTAGTGCCGGATTACTGATTGCCGGATTAGTGGTGGTCGACCTGTACTTGACCCCATGCTCTCGCCTCATACACTCAGATCAAAATGTATACTGATCTTGAAAACAGAGGGTTCACTTATTATGGAGCTCCTCTATATAGGTGCTCCTCGACTTACGACGGGGTTACATTCTGACGAACCCATCAAAAGTTCATAATATCCCATGTTGAATATGAATATATGATAAGTAAAATAACTACTGTTATTGTATAGGTAGACAATTACCATAGCTATCAGTATTGAAAGGTAAATAAATGAATATAAAATTAATCCTATCAAATGTACAGTAACGTACAATACTGTATGATGGTGACATTAAGACTTATGATGGTGCTAATACACCATCGTAAAGCCGAAATATCATAAATCAAACCAACGTAAAGCGAGGAGCATTTGTAAAGTGAGATTTGTGAATGCAACTGAATAAGTGCATCATGAATTGAATAGGAAGACCTCTCCAGGTGGTATTCAATTTTGGCTGCCCTTTTTCTATCTCATTTACAAAAAACTCACACTATATAGAGAATTATAAGAGAGCTGACTGAACGTGTCTTAATATAGCCGAGGCCTAGTCACGGACTGGGCCACAGAGGCACTGACCCCCAGAACACCCTCTAATACTCACTAAAAATTTCTTTCTCATGCTTGATGTCCCACAGTTTGATGGTATCAAAATACGCCACCGTGAGCAGAAATTCTGTGGTCGGGTGGAATAGCACATTCTCGACTCGTTTGTCAAACTGAGGCAGTGAATACTCAGCATTGGCCAGACTCTCGGTCAGGCCAGCCTCTGGAATATGCCACACTCTTACCTGAAACAGAAATAAATATTATAGAACTTACGAGAGTTTAAACAAGTGGAAGAATCTTTCTTCCACAAACCCCAAGTGTCGTAAGAGGTGACTATAATGCTGGCGGCAACGTGCTAGTAACCCCTTCTCCTGTACATAAATTACTAAATGCAGGAACAAGGTGCTAATAACACCTTCTATATAAATTACTACATGTAAAGAAAAACTTTCGTTTTTCTTTTTAGGTCACCCTGCCTCGGTGGCAGACAGCCGGTGTGTTGAAAGAAAAAAAAGAAGTCAGCTCATTTATAAAGCTCTTCTATACAGTGTAAGTTTTGTGAGTCGGACTTGAGTCCTGGAAATGGGAAGTACAATGCCTGCACTTTAAAGGAGGGGTTTGGGATATTGGCAGTTTGGAGGGATACGTTGTGTATCTTTATACGTACAGTGGACCCCCGCATAACGATCACCTCCGAATGCGACCAATTATGTAAGCGTATTTATGTAAGTGCGTTTGTACGTGTATGTTTGGGGGTCTGAAATGGACTAATCTACTTCACAATATTCCTTATGGGAACAAATTCGGTCAGTACTGGCACCTGAACATACTTCTGGAATTAAAAAATATCGTTAACCGGGGGTCCACTGTATATGCTTCTAAACTGTTGTATTCTGAGCACCTCTGCAAAAGCAGTGATAATGTGTGAGTGTGGTGAAAGTGTTGAAATGATGAAAGTATTTTCTTTTTGGGGATTTTCTTTCTTTTTTGGGTCACCCTGCCTCGGTGGGTCACCCTGCCTCGGTGGGTCACCCTGCCTCGGTGGGTCACCCTGCCTCGGTGGGTCACCCTGCCTCGGTGGGTCACCCTGCCTCGGTGGGTCACCCTGCCTCGGTGGGTCACCCTGCCTCGGTGGGTCACCCTGCCTTGGTGGGAGACGGCCGACTTGTTGAAAAAAAAAAAAAATGAAAAAAACATATTCAAAACTAAACAGCATAAACAAAGACCCTCACAATGTGGTGCTCAATGTTCAGTATATTTTTTTAAGTTACATTTGCAAAAAAAATCAAACTATATAGAGAAGCTTTATAAGACAATATTAGTCCTTAAGATTATTTTAACCCTTAAAGTGCCCAAGCGTTGCTCCACATTTTTTTACGTGCTTTGTTATGGAGAAAATCAAGGTCGGAGTGCTGCGCACGCAAACGTAGATCTACGTTTGGACAGTTTAAGGGTTAAAATACATTATTAGTAAGTTTATTTAGGTGCATGTAGACAGAAGGACAATTATCATACATAGTGTAAATTACCCTCCACGATAATCCAAAAAATACTGTAAAGTCGAAGTGGCTTATTTCCTGTGACTGACTATTAACCCATTCTCAACTTTTAATATAACTTCTTGGGAAATAAAGTTATTGTATCAGTGGCCAGGAAATGGGAGAAACTGAGACATTCATAGGAAGCACTAAATCAGTAGGGGTTAGTGCCTTGGGAATGGGAGGTAATTTGATACAAGGAAGGAAATGAGATGCAATTCCTGGTAAGTTTACTGGTACGTACTAATTTTTACATTAGATGACGTTAGCTGACTGTTTTGTACGTTTTAGAAAGAAGACGCTAGCTGACATTGTACGTACTATTTTATACATCTTAGAAAGATGATGCTAGCTGACATTATTTTTATTTTATTTTTTTTTATTATCACACTGGCCGATTCCCACCAAGGCAGGGTGGCCCGAAAAAGAAAAACTTTCACCATCACTCACTCCATCACTGTCTTGCCAGAAGGGTGCTTTACACTACAGTTTTTAAACTGCAACATTAACACCCCTCCTTCAGAGTGCAGGCACTGTACTTCCCATCTCCAGGACTCAAGTCCAGCCTGCCGGTTTCCCTGAACCCCTTCATAAATGTTACTTTGCTCACACTCCAACAGCACGTCAAGTATTAAAAACCATTTGTCTCCATTCACTCCTATCAAACACGCTCACGCATGCCTGCTGGAAGTCCAAGCCCCTCGCACACAAAACCTCCTTTACCCCCTCCCTCCACCCTTTCCTACCCCACCTTCCTTCCACTACAGACTGATACACTCGCTCCATTCTCTCTACATGTCCGAACCACCTCAACAACCCTTCCTCAGCCCTCTGGACAACAGTTTTGGTAATCCCGCACCTCCTCCTAACTTCCAAACTACGAATTCTCTGCATTATATTCACACCACACATTGCCCTCAGACATGACATCTCCACTGCCTCCAGCCTTCTCCTCGCTGCAACATTCATCACCCATGCTTCACACCCATATAAGAGCGTTGGTAAAACTATACTCTCATACATTCCCCTCTTTGCCTCCAAGGACAAAATTCTTTGTCTCCACAGACTCCTAAGTGCACCACTCACCCTTTTCCCCTCATCAATTCTATGATTCACCTCATCTTTCATAGACCCATCCGCTGATACGTCCACTCCCAAATATCTGAATACATTCACCTCCTCCATACTCTCTCCCTCCACTCTGATATCCAATCTTTCATCACCTAATCTTTTTGTTTATCCTCATTACCTTACTCTTTCCTGTATTCACTTTTAATTTTCTTCTTTTGCACACCCTACCAAATTCATCCACCAATCTCTGCAACTTCTCTTCAGAATCTCCGAAGAGCACAGTGTCATCAGCAAAGAGCAGCTGTGACAACTCCCACTTTGTGTGTGATTCTTTATCTTTTAACTCCACGCCTCTTGCCAAGACCCTCCCATTTACTTCTCTTACAACCCCGTCTATAAATATATTAAACAACCACGGTGACATCACACATCCTTGTCTAAGGCCTACTTTTACTGGGAAATAATTTCCCTCTTTCCTACATACTCTAACTTGAGCCTCACTATCCTCGTAAAAACTCTTCACTGCTTTCAGTAACCTACCTCCTACACCATACACTTGCAACGTCTGCCACATTGCCCCCCTATCCACCCTGTCATACGCCTTTTCCAAATCCATAAATGCCACAACGACCTCTTTAGCCTTATCTAAATACTGTTCACTTATATGTTTCACTGTAAACACCTGGTCCACACACCCCCTACCTTTCCTAAAGCCTCCTTGTTCATCTGCTATCCTATTCTCCGTCTTACTCTTAATTCTTTCAATAATAACTCTACCATACACTTTACCAGGTATACTCAACAGACTTATCCCCCTATAATTTTTGCACTCTCTTTTGTCCCCTTTGCCTTTATACAAAGGAACTATGCATGCTCTCTGCCATTATACGTACTATTTTATACATCTTAGAAAGATGACTCAAGCTGACATTACAGGTACTATTCTGTACATCTTAGAAAGGCTATACGATGTATCAAATGCCAATGCCAATTGACCTCTTACATTGGCATCAGTGGAGCACGTTGCAAGGATGCCGTCGTCGAAGGGTGAGAAGTCAAAGTCTGTAATCAAGTCTGAATGGCCATGAATGAGGGGAGTTGAGGGGTCCACTCGGCCTTTGTAGTCCAGCGGAACAATGCCCAGACTTCCACCACCTGAGGGAGACAATGCAGAAATGGTAACACTCCGTCATAGTCTTTTTGTTGTTGTTGTTGTACGCTACCAGCACTCTTAAGACTACAGGTGATCCTTGACTTACAATGGGGTTATGTTCTGACGAACCCATTGTAAGTCGAATATAATAATCCACAAGTACATGAACATGACATACAGGCCTAGCTGATATCAATGACATACTACTATATAGAAAGTCCCTTGTTATGCTGAGCATTTCAGGCAAATTAGGTCAGTTTTGTCCCAGGATGCCACCCACACCAGTCCACTAACACCCAGGATGTGACCCACACCAGTCCACTAACACCCAGGATGCCACCCACAGCAGTCCACTAACACCCAGGATGTGACCCACACCAGTCCACTAACACCCAGGATGCGACCCACACCAGTCCACTAACACCCAGGTACCTATTTCACTGCTAGGTGAACACTGACAGCAGGTGTCCGAAAGGAAACAGATCCTAATGTCTCCACCTGTACCGGGGATTGTTCCCCGGACCTTAGTATGTGAGCTGAGTGCAGGATCAGTCGAGCTACAGGACACCTAATATACGATAAATAAATAAATTAATAACTACAGTCACTGAATAAGTATATAAATAATTAGTGTAACTAAATACGAGTATTGAAGAGTAAATAAATGAATACAAGTTACGGACTTGTTACCTTCATGTTGGGTAATTATCTTAAGTTTCATATCTAAAATAATTGTTGCCGTGCCATCATAAAGTTAAACCAACACAAGTCGAGGAGCGCCGGTAGTGACATATTAAACCTAAAAAATGCACACAGAACATAAAGCCTCTCCTCACTTAATGGGTTTCTGGTCCTAAGAGTAGGTCAGTAAGTGAATTGGTTAAGTGAGGAGCATACTATACTGGTAGTGTGTTTGTGTCGACCATCTTTAGATATTTTTTTAATGTCACCTTTGTGCCATTTATAATATTTCTGGTATACAGTGGAACCTTGGTATACGTGCAGCTCCCTACTCGAACAAAGCTCAGCACTAGACCAAACAAATACGACCTGCCAGAACTTCGTGTTTCTTTGCATTTTTTGGTGTTTTTTATTAACTGTATAAATAAATTACCATGGGGCCTACAAATATTAGTAATAACAGCCAACCAAACAGAAAATTGGTTGGGAAGAGCTTGTTCGATACTCATACGGAGCGGCACTCGAACAGCCTTCTGGAATCAATTAAGTTTGTATACCTAGGTTCCACTGTATTTTTAAATGTTATACAGTAGTTTACTGTATACTTCAATAAACAGAACAGAGGAAATCGGCTCTAATTTACATTATTTAGGATTGCATACTGGTTGGAGAGCTGGTTGTAAGTCCTAGCGGTTGGTAAACGAGTACGTCGCTAAGTGAGGAGAGGCTATATTCATAATACAGGAAACCCTCAACTTACGAACATGCTGTAAGTCAACAACTTACTGTAGTGAATAATTACCAAGTTTACTTGTTAATGTATTAGCCGCTGCACCCCAGAGATCGCCATACCTCTATTTTCCACATTGAAGGCAATGAAGGCGGCAGAAGCCTTGATGTGGTTGCCGCAGGACTGGGGTGCACCGACCTTGATGTCGCTCACCCAATCTTCTTTCTTCGGTAGGAGCGGCGCGGCGTTCTTGTACTTGCTTACTTTAAACCTCCACGCCATGGTGCCAGCCTAATTATTCACACCCATTAATATTACTATAATGATAATTATAGGGATGAAAATTATGACAGAATCCTAATTATTAAAATATAGTTATTATACATAAGGATAGTATTTAAATTATTATTATTAATATGTAATCGTAATTACATATACATAAGAATATAAATTATCTTATAATCCAAAGATTAATTAAATTATCCTGTAATCCTCATTAATATATGTATATAAAAGGTTATTCAAATTATCCCATAATCCTAATTAAACAATTAAAATGGTTATATATGTATAATCTCACGGGGAATTAATCTCGACGGATAATAGGATATTTCATGTCTTATTTAAAAGTATATTGAATGAAATTAACCCCAGGGTGTTAACCCAGGATAACTGGTTAATAACCCAAGATACTGGTAATACCCAGGATAACTAGTTAATAACCCAGGATAAGAGATGATTATCCACCCCAGAGTCAGTAACTCTGGATAGGGCAAGAGAAGGTTAACAATTCTGGATAATTAACCAAGGGGTTAATAACCCAGGATAACAGGTTAACCCAGGATAATTCATAACCCAGGACAACTAGTTAATAACCAGGGATAACTAGTTAATAACCCAGGATAACTGGTTAAGAACCTAGGATAACTAGCTAATAACCCAGGATAACGAGTTAATAACCCAGGATAACTAGTTAATAACCCAGGACAACTAGTTAATAACCCAGGACAACTAGTTAATAACCCAGGACAACTAGTTAATAACCGAGGACAACTAGTTAATAACCCAGGACAACTAATTAATAATCCAGGACAACTAGTTAATAACCCAGGACAACTAGTTAATAACCCAGGACAACTAATTAATAATCCAGGACAACTAGTTAATAACCCAGGACAACTAGTTAATAACCCAGGACAACTAATTAATAATCCAGGACAACTAGTTAATAATCCAGGATAACGAGCTAATAACCCAGGATAACGAGTTAATAACCCAGGACAACTAGTTAATAACCCAGGATAACGAGTTAATAACCCAGGATAACGAGTTAATAACCCAGGACAACTAGTTAATAACCCAGGACAACTAATAAATAATCCAGGACTAGTTAATAATCCAGGATAACGAGTTAATAACCCAGGATAACGAGTTAATAACCCAGGACAACTAGTTAATAACCCAGGATAACGAGTTAATAACCCAGGATAACGAGTTAATAACCCAGGACAACTAGCTAATAACCCAGGATAATGAGTTAATAACCCAGGACAACTAGTTAATAACCCAGGACAACTAGTTAATAACCCAGGATAACTAGTTAATAACCCAGGACAACTAGTTAATAACCCAGGACAACTAGTTAATAACCCAGGATAACGAGTTAATAACCCAGGACAACTAATTAATAACCCAGGACAACTAATTAATAACCCAGGACAATGAGTTAATAAGCCAGGACAACTAGTTAATAACCCAGGACAACTAAATAATAACCCAGGATAACAAGTTAATAACCCAGGACAACTAGTTAATAACCCAGAACAACTAGTTAACCCAGGATAACGAGTTAATAACCCAGGACAACTAATTAATAACCCAGGACAACGAGTTAATAACCCAGGATAACAGGTTAATAACCCAGGATAACAGGTTAATAACCCAGGATAACAGGTTAATAACCCAGTATAAAAGGTTAACTCAGGATAACAGGCTAACCCAGGATAAGTTAACCCAGGATAACAGGTTAATAGCCCAGGATAACAAGTTAATAACTCAGGATAAAAGTTAATAACCCAGGATAAGTTAATAACCCAAAATAACAGGTTAATAACTCAGGATAACAGGTTAACAACCCAGGATAACGAGTTAATAACCCAGGATAACAGGTTAATAACCCAGGATAACAGGTTAATAACCCAGGATAATGAGTTAATAACCCAGGATAACGTTAATAACCAAGGATAACAGGTTAATAACCCAGGATAACAGGTTAATAACCCAGGATAATAGCTAATAATCCAGGATAACAGGTTAACCCAGGATAACAGGCTAATAACCCAGGATAATAGGTTAATAACCCAGGATAACAAGGTAATAACCCAGGATAACAGGTTAATAACCCAGGATAACAGGTTAATAACCCAGGATAACAGGTTAATAACCCAGGATAACAGGTTAATAACCCAGAATAACAGGTTAATAACCCAGGATAATAGGTTAATAACCCAGGATAACAGGTTAATAACCCAGGATAACAGGTTAATAACCGTGGATAACGGGTTAATATCCCAGGATAACGGGTTAATAACCCAGGATAACAGGTTAACCCAGGATAACAGGTTAACCCAGAATAACAGGTTAATAACCTAGGATAAGTTAATAACCCAGGATAACAAGTTAATAACCCAGGATAACAAGTTAATAACCCAGGATAACAGGTTAATAACCCAGGATAACAGGTTAATAACCCAGGATAACAGGTTAACCCAGGATAACAGGTTAACCCAGGATAACCCAGGATAACAGGTTAATAACCCAGGATAACAGGCTAATAACCTAGGATAACAGGTTAATAACCCAGGATAACGAGTTAATAACCCAGGATAAAAGGTTAATCCAGGATACCAGGGTAATAACCCAGGATAACAGGTTAATAACCCAGGATAACAGGTTAATAACCCAGGATAACCCAGGATAACAGGTTAATAACCCAGGATAACCCAGGATAACAGGTTAATAACCCAGGATAACGAGTTAACCCAGGATAACGAGTTAATAACCCAGGATAACAAGTTAATAACCCAGGATAACAGGTTAATAACCCAGGATAACAGGTTAATAACCCAGGATAACAGGTTAATAACCCAGGATAATGAGTTAATAACCCAGGATAACAGGTTAATAACCCAGGATAACCCAGGATAACAGGTTAATAACCCAGGATAACGAGTTAATAACCCAGGATAACAGGTTAATAACCCAGGATAACAGGTTAATAACCCAGGATAACAGGTTAATAACCCAGGATAACGAGTTAATAACCCAGGATAACAGGTTAATAACCCAGGATAACGAGTTAATAGCCCAGGATAACAGGTTAATAACCCAGGATAACAGGCTAATAACCCAGGATAACAGGTTAATAGCCCAGGATAACAGGTTAATAACCCAGGATAACAGGCTAATAACCCAGGATAACAGGTTAATAACCCAGGATAACAGGTTAATAACACAGGATAACAGGTTAATAACCCAGGATAACAGGCTAATCCAGGATAACAGGTTAATAACCCAGGATAACAGGCTAACCCAGGATAACAGGTTAATAACCCAGGATAACAGGCTAATAACCCAGGATAACAGGTTATTACCCAGGATAACAGGTTAATAACCCAGGATAACGAGTTAATAGCCCAGGATAACAGGTTAATAACCCAGGATAACAGGTTAATAACCCTGGATAACAGGTTAAAAACCCAGGATAACAGGTTAATAACCCAGGATAACGAGTTAATAACCCAGGATAACAAGTTAATAACCCAGGATAACAGGTTAATAACCCAGGATAACAGGTTAATAACCCAGGATAACGAGTTAATAACCCAGGATAACAGGTTAATAACCCAGGATAACAGGTTAATAACCCAGGATAACGAGTTAATAACCCAGGATAACAGGTTAATAACCCAGGATAACAGGTTAATAACCCAGGATAACAGGTTAATAACCCAGGATAACGAGTTAATAACCCAGGATAACAGGTTAGTAACCCAGGATAACGAGTTAATAGCCCATGATAACAGGATAATAACCCAGGATAACAGGCTAATAACCCAGGATAACAGGTTAATAGCCCAGGATAACAGGTTAATAACCCAGGATAACAGGTTAATAACCCAGGATAACAGGTTAATAACCCAGGATAACAGGTTAATAACCCAGGATAACAGGCTAATAATCCAAGGTTAACAGGTTAATAACCCAGGATAACAGGTTAATAACCCAGGATAACAGGCTAACCCAGGATAACAGGTTAATAACCCAGGATAACAGGCTAATAACCCAGGATAACAGGTTATTACCCAGGATAACAGGTTAATAACCCATTATAACGAGTTAATAGCCCAGGATAACAGGTTAATAACCCAGGATAACAGGCTAATAACCCTGGATAACAGGTTAAAAACCCAGGATAACAGGTTAATAACCCAGGATAACAGGTTAATAACCCAGGATAACAGGTTAATACCCCAGGATAACGAGTTAATAACCCAGGATAACAGGTTAATAACCCAGGATAACAGGTTAATAACCCAGGATAACAGGCTAATATCCCAGGATAACAGGTTAATAACCCAGGATAACGAGTTAATAGCCCAGGATAACAGGTTAATAACCCAGGATAACAGGCTAATAACCCAGGATAACAGGTTAAAAACCCAGGATAACAGGCTAATAACCCAGGATAACAGGTTAATAACCCAGGATAACAGGTTAATAACCCAGGATAACGAGTTAATAGCCCAGGATAACAGGTTAATAACCCAGGATAACAGGTTAATAACCCAGGATAACAGGTTAATAACCCAGGATAACATGTTAATATCCCAGGATAACGAGTTAATAACCCAGGATAACAGGTTAATAACCCAGGATAACAGGTTAATAACCCAGGATAACAGGTTAATAACCCAGGATAACGAGTTAATAGCCCAGGATAACAGGTTAATAACCCAGGATAACAGGCTAATAACCCAGGATAACGAGTTAATAGCCCAGGATAACAGGTTAATAACCCAGGATAACGAGTTAATAGCCCAGGATAACAGGTTAATAACCCAGGATAACGAGTTAATAGCCCAGGATAACAGGTTAATAACCCAGCATAACAGGTTAAAAACCCAGGATAACAGGTTAATAACCCAGGATAATAGGCTAATAACCCAGGATAACAGGTTATTAACCCAGGATAATAGGTTAATAACCCAGGATAACGAGTTAATAACCCAGGATAATAGGTTAATAACCCAGGATAACGAGTTAATAACCCAGGATAATAGGTTAATAACCCAGGATAACAGGTTAATAACCCAGGATAACAGGTTAATAACCCAGGATAACAGGTTAATAACCCAGGATAACAGGTTAATAACCCAGGATAACGAGTTAATAACCCAGGATAACAGGTTAATAACCCAGGATAACGAGTTAATAACCCAGGATAACAGGTTAATAACCCAGGATAACCCAGGATAATTACCATATATAACTCCACCACATTTAATCCCCCTAAAACCCCCCCAGGGGGGCAGTACCCCCAGAGAGGGTTAATACCCCTTAAATCCCCCAAAATAATGTTAAAATGGTGTTAAATAAGTTAAAAATAACGCCATTAGAGGCGGTCAGCCCCTCCCTCAGACACCTGTCAAACACCTCCTATTTTAACCCTTATTTCCGCCGCCCACGCCCATTTCCCGCCCATTATACCCCACTGTGGTGCCCCAGGGGTTCCTTAGCGGGGGCCTGGTGGGGGTTATGGGGTTCCCAGGGGTCTAATGGGGGAGAAAATGGGGAAAATAATGGGGTTATTCACCGCTTGTTTGAGAGCGTCCCAGCCAGGCGTCACTGTGTTGTTGATACCTACCTCCCCTTACCCCCTTATATTACCCCCTAGCTCCCCTTGTGTTACCTCCCCTTACCCCTTACTGCCAGGGGGTACCCCCGGGGGAACCCTACACCCTTACTCAAGACTTCCAACTGGTTTAACCCATTAATTTAGCTTCTATCACCGAATATTATAGAATTTGTACGCTAGTTCCTCTCTCCCCTCACCACTTATATTACCCCCTAGTTCCCCTTTTCTTACCTCCCCTTACCCCTTACTACCAGGGGGATACCCCTGGGGAACCCTATACTCTTCCCCATGGTCCATTACTGGTTTAACCCATTAATTTAGCTTCTATCACCGATTATTATAGAATTTGTACGCTAGTTCCTCCCTCCTCTCACCCCTTATATTACCCCCTAGTTCCCCTTTTGTTACCTCCCCTTACCCCTTACTATCCCCCTTACCAGGGGGATACCCCCGGGGAACCCTATACTCTTCCCCATGGTCCATTACTGGTTTAACCCATTAATTTAGCTTCTATCACCGATTATTATAGAATTTGTACGCTAGTTCCTCCCTCCCCTCACCCCTTATATTACCCCCTAGTTCCCCTTTTGTTACCTCCCCTTACCCCTTACTACCAGGGGGATACCCCCGGGGAACCCTATACCCTTCCCCATGGTCCATTACTGGTTTAACCCATTAATTTAGCTTCTATCACCGATTATTATAGAATCTGTACACCTCTTTCACCCACCCTTCACCCCTTATATCTCTCCCTAGCTCCCCTGGTGTTACCTCTACCCCTTACTACCCTTGGGACACCCCTGGGACACCCTTACCAAAGACTTCCAACTGGTTTAACCCATTAATTTAGCTTCTATCACCGATTAGTATAGATTCCGTACGCTAGTTCCTAGTTTCCCTCACCCCTTATATCTCCCCCTAACTTGCCTGATGTTACCTCCCTTTACCCCTTACCCCCTTGGATCTACCCCTACACTCCTCCCCATGGCCCATTACTGGTTAAACCCATTAACTAAGCTTCTATCACCGATTAGTATAGAATCTGTACGCTCCTTCCTACAGTCCATTACCCCTTCTATCCCTCCTGCCACCCTTATTAATACCTCCCTTTACCCCTTAACCCCTTAGATCTGCCCCTGGGTTCCCCCTAAACCCCTCCTCAAGGCCCACGAGTATTTAAACCCATTAACCAACACTTCCCCATTAAACACTCAATTTCCCTCTATATGTGGGTGAGTTCATACGAGGGGCTCTTGATCCAAGGAACTAAAACTATTTTTCCACTTCCTTGGATCAAACCAGGTTATTTCACATTCCCCAGGCAGTGACTCCTACGGATTTAACGCTTCCCCAAAATCGTCGATTTTTTTCCTCCCAGAACAAACAACGACTCTTGCTAAAAATTCTTAAAATAATTTATATTAAATAAATCCTGTAGTTTTAACTTATGTTTATTAACATAATTATAATAATTTGAATATTTAATTGTAAATTTATACAGAAGTTTGGAAGTTTATGTAAATTATTCAATAAATAGGTTTAAAAATCTACTTTTCAAGCATATTTGACGTTGTCTATCTTAAGAAAAATATTTTTTTTTCGATTCTGTGGCTGTGCATCTTATAAATTATTATGTAACTTATATTTTTGAGAGCTCTTAATTCTTTTCCACTTATTCACATATACTTTTTACCTCTTCTTACTAAATCATTATTTAAATATCCATTATAAAATATTTTAAATCCTGAACTTAAAAAGTGAAAAATGTATTGAATAGTATATACATCTTTGTTGATAAATAATAATAATAATAATAATAATAATAATAATAATAATAATGATTATGATACTACTACTACTAATAGTATAATAATACTTAATATAATAATAATAATAATAATAATAATAATTTATTTTTCAATAAAAAATATTAGAATTCGAATAAAAAAATAATATTGACTTTATGTATATATTTCCATGTAAATTAAGAATTTAATCTTATACAAAATAAATTTTTCCACTCCTGCGCAGTTAGAAAAAAAAATATTGTTAAGGGAAAGTGAGCCAAGAAAAAATTCCAGCTAAACGATATTTAAGCGACGTTTATAATATAAACATTGAAGACAACGAACACTTCCAGCGACCATTTTGGCAGGTGTTTGCTGGAAGGTGTTCCGGCTCAGGTGTTTTGCTGACAGGTGTTCATTAGCAGGTGTTTGCTGGTAGGTGTTCTAACTCAGGTGTTCACTAACAGGTGTTCTAATTCAGGTGTTTACTGGAAGGTGTTCTAACTCAGGTGTTCACTGGAAGGTGTTCTAACTCAGGTGTTTGCTGGTAGGTGTTCTAACTCAGGTGTTCACTGGAAGGTGTTCTAACTCAGGTGTTCACTGGTAGGTGTTCTAACTCAGGTGTTCACTGGAAGGTGTTCAAACTCAGGTGTTCACTAACATGTGTTCTAACTCAGGTGCTCACTGGAAGGTGTTTAACGCAGGTGTTCACTAACAGGTGTTCTAACTCAGGTGTTCACTGGGAGGTGTTCTAACTCACGTATTCACTGGAAGGTGTTCTAACTCAGGTGTTCACTGGTAGGTGTTCTAACTCAGGTGTTCACTGGAAGGTGTTCTAACTCAGGTGTTCACTAACATGTGTTCTAACTCAGGTGTTCACTGGAAGGTGTTCTAACTCAGGTGTTCACTGGAAGGTGTTCTAACTCAGATGTTCACTGGAAGGTGTTCTAACTCAGGTGTTCACTGGTAGGTGTTCTAACTCAGGTGTTCACTGGAAGATGTTCTAACTCAGGTGTTCACTGGAAGGTGTTCTAATACAGGTGTTCACTGGGAGGTGTTCTAACTCAGGTGTTCACTGGAAGGTGTTCTAACTCAGGTGTTCACTGGAAGGTGTTCTAACTCAGGTGTTCACTGGAAGGTGTTCTAACTCAGGTGTTCACTAACATGTGTTCTAACTCAGGTGTTCACTGGAAGGTGTTCTAACTCAGGTGTTCACTAACAGGTGTTCTAACTCAGGTGCTCACTGGAAGGTGTTTAACGCAGGTGTTCACTAACAGGTGTTCTAACTCAGGTGTTCACTGGTAGGTGTTCTAACTCAGGTGTTCACTGGAAGATGTTTTAACTCAGGTGTTCACTGGAAGGTGTTCTAACTCAGGTGTTCACTGGAAGGTGTTCTAACACAGGTGTTCACTGGGAGGTGTTCTAACTCAGGTGTTCACTGGAAGGTGTTCTAACTCAGGTGTTCACTGGAATGTGTTCTAACTCAGGTGTTCACTGGAAGGTGTTCTAACTCAGGTGTTCTAACTCAGGTGTTCACTGGAAGGTGTTATAACTCAGGTGTTCACTCTAAGGTGTTCTAACTCAGGTGTTCACTGGAAGGTGTTCTAACTCATGTGTTCACTAACAGGTGTTCACTGGAAGGTGTTCTAACGCACGTTCACTAACTGGTGTTCTAACACACGTGTTCGCTAACAGGTGTTCTAACACACGTGTTCACTAACAGGTGTTCTAACACGTGTTCACTAACAGGTGTTCTAACACGTGTTCACAGGTGTTCTAATACACGTGTTCGCTAACAGGTGTTCACTAACTGGTGTTCTAACACATGTGTTCACTAACAGGTGCTCTAACACAGGTGTTCACTAACAGGTGTTCACTAACTGGTGTTCTAAGACAGGTGTTCACTAACAGGTGTTCTAACACGTGTTCACAGGTGTTCTAACACACGTGTTCGCTAACAGGTGTTCTAACACACGTGTTCGCTAACAGGTGTTCACTAACAGGTGTTCTAACACGTGTTCTAACACAGGTGTTCACTAACAGGTGTTCTAACACAGGTGTTCACTAACAGGTGTTCTAACACACGTGTTCACTAACAGGTGTTCTAACACGTGTTCACTAACAGGTGTTCTAACACGTGTTCACAGGTTTTCTAACACAGGTGTTCGCTAACAGGTGTTCTAACACACGTGTTCACTAACAGGTGTTCTAACACACTAGTTCACTAACAGGTGTTCTAACACACGTGTTCGCTAACTGGTGTTCTAACAGGTGTTCACTAACAGGTGTTCTAACACACGTGTTCACTAACTGGTGTTCTAACAGGTGTTCACTAACAGGTGTTCTAACACACATGTTCTAACACACTTGTTCACTAACAGGTGTTCTAACACTTGTTCACTAACAGGTGTTCTAACACGTGTTCACTAACAGGTGTTCTAACACTTGTTCACTAACAGGTGTTCTAACACTTGTTCACTAACAGGTGTTCTAACACTTGTTCACTAACAGGTGTTCTAACACACGTGTTCGCTAACAGGTGTTCTAACACGTGTTCACTAACAGGTGTTCTAACACGTGTTCACTAACAGGTGTTCTAACACACGTGTTCGCTAACAGGTGTTCTAACACACGTGTTCGCTAACAGGTGTTCTAACACTTGTTCACTAACAGGTGTTCTAACACACGTGTTCGCTAACAGGTGTTCTAACACACGTGTTCGCTAACAGGTGTTCTAACACTTGTTCACTAACAGGTGTTCTAACACGTGTTCGCTAACAGGTGTTCTAACACACGTGTTCGCTAACAGGTGTTCTAACACTTGTTCACTAACAGGTGTTCTAACACACGTGTTCGCTAACAGGTGTTCTAATACACGTGTTCGCTAACAGGTGTTCTAACACTTGTTCACTAACAGGTGTTCTAACACTTGTTCACTAACAGGTGTTCTAACACGTGTTTACTAACAGGTGTTCTAACACTTGTTCGCTAACAGGTGTTCTAACACACGTGTTCACTAACAGGTGTTCTAACACGTGTTCGCTAACAGGTGTTTAACTCAGATATTCGCTGGCAGGTGTTTGCTCTAAACACCTCCCGGGCAAGAAGGACATAACCCCTCATAATTTTTTTCGACTTATTTTCAGAATTTTTCCCAAAATTCCCAAAATCAATCGACTTATCAATTATATTTGTGAGAGAGAGAGAGTGTGGACTCGACCCTCCGTCCTATAATAGTCAATTATAGGTGAGTATTGAACCTTAAAACTGGTATTATAGACCCAGGATTTTGACTCGACACTGAATTATAGGTATTTTGTCTCATAATAATTATTATAGGTGAGTATTTCTGCCCAGAATGATAATTATAGGTGATTAATTCTCCTCAGAATGATAATTATAGGTGAATAATTCTGCCCAGAATGATAATTATAGGTGAGTATTTCTGCCCAGAATGATAATTATAGGTGAATATTTCTGCCCAGAATGATAATTATAGGTGAATAATTCTCCTCAGAATGATAATTATAGGTGATTAATTCTCCTCAGAATGATAATTATAGGTGATTAATTCTCCTCAGAATGATAATTATAGGTGAGTATTTCTGCCCAGAATGATAATTATAGGTGAATATTTCTGCCCAGAATGATAATTATAGGTGAATAATTCTCCTCAGAATGATAATTATAGGTGAATATTTCTGCCCAGAATGATAATTATAGGTGAATAATTCTGCCCAGAATGATAATTATAGGTGAGTATTTCTGCCCAGAATGATAATTATAGGTGAATAATTCTCCTCAGAATGATAATTATAGGTGAATAATTCTCCTCAGAATGATAATTATAGGTGAATAATTCTCCTCAGAATGATAATTATAGGTGAATAATTCTCCTCAGAATGATAATTATAGGTGAGTATTTCTGCCCAGAATGATAATTATAGGTGAGTATTTCTGCCCAGAATGATAATTATAGGTGAATAATTCTCCTCAGAATGATAATTATAGGTGAATAATTCTCCTCAGAATGATAATTATAGGTGAATAATTCTCCTCATTGATAATTATAGGTGAGTATTTCTGCCCAGAATGATAATTATAGGTGAATAATTCTGCCCAGAATGATAATTATAGGTGAATATTTCTGCCCAAAATGATAATTATAGGTGAATAATTCTGCCCAGAATGATAATTATAGGTGAATATTTCTGCCCAGAATTATAATTATAGGTGAATATTTCTGACCAGAATGATAATTATAGGTGAATAATTCTGCCCAGAATGATAATTATAGGTGAATATTTCTGCCCAGAATGATAATTATAGGTGAATAATTCTGCCCAGAATGATAAGATAAGATAAGATAAGATTTCGTTCGGATTTTTAACCCCGGAGGGTTAGCCACCCAGGATAACCCAAGAAAGTCAGTGCGTCATCGAGGACTGTCTAACTTATTTCCATTGGGGTCCTTAATCTTGTCCCCCAGGATGCGACCCACACCAGTCGACTAACACCCAGGTACCTATTTGCTGCTAGGTGAACAGGACAACAGGTGTAAGGAAACGTGTCGAAATGTTTCCACCCGCCCAGAATGATAATTATAGGTGAATATTTCTGCCCAGAATGATAATTATAGGTGAATATTTTGCATCAAAACGGTAATTATAATGGTCACACAGCCCATGGGTTTAGCGCTCCTTCCCTAATTACAGTAATGAACCAGCCACAAAGCTGGTTCGTGCTGCTCATTTTTGTCCCTCGGCAGTTTGTTTCCCCAGGTGCTGTATGACCCCTGTGGGTTTAGCGCTCCTTCCATAATTATATTAGTAAATCAGTCACAAGGCAACAATTTTCGTGCTTCTCATTCTTTCCCCTCGGCAGTTTGGCCACATCATGGGCAACCATGCGACTTCGGGGGAGCGCCGGGACCGTAACAAACCCGGGGACTCTTTTCCGCCGTACTCCCCCGGGAGGGTCGACGGTCAGGCCTTCACCTTCGACAAACATAAGGGCCAGAAGGGACTCCAGCAGCAACCGTCAGAGGAAGATCACGAACCTGTCGTCATAAAACCCATACAGGCAAGGGGGGTCCAATGATATTTTGTTGTTTCCCATCTAACCAGCGCAAGAAACTGTTTCCATCTGATCATCACTACATGGCACTGGTCTATAGCCCATACAACCACTCTGTATTATAGTCATTATTTTTGAAGTGTTATATTTTGAAGTCTATACAGTACAGTGGACCCCCGGTTAACGATATTTTTTCATTCCAGAAGTACATTCAGGTGCCAGTACTGACCGAATTTGTTCCCATAAGGAATATTGTGAAGTAGATTAGTCCATTTCAGACCCCCAAACATACACGTACAAACGCACTTACATAAATACACTTACATAATTGGTCGCATTCGGAGGTGATCGTTATGCGGGGGTCCACTGTACTCTATTTTGAAGCCAAATACAGCCTGTCCTTACTTAATGATGGGGTTCTGTTCCTAAGACGACATCAGTAAACAAATTTGTCGCTGAGTGAGGAGAATACTTTAATGGTAGTGGGTTTGTGTCGCCCATCTTTGACGTTGTTTTAATGTCACCTTTGCGCCTTTTATAAAATTTTTAGTATATTTTTAAATGTTTATGCACAGTAATATACTGTATACATATTGTAATAAACAGAATAGAGGAAATCAGCTCTAATATACATTACTTAAGTAAGTTTATTCAGGTATACACAAATACAGTTACATAGATTATCATACATAGCAGTATATGTGTAGAGAACCTGGGATAACCCAAAAAAGTCAGACAGAGTGACTTATTTCCATTGGAGTCCTTTAGGTATGCACACTGGTCAGAGAACCCGTCGTAAGCCCACATCATCGGTAAACGAATACATCACTAAGTGAGGAGAGGCTGTATTGCATTTGAAGTCCTGTATGTACTTGGTATAGCATATTTTAATGTAGTAACGCTGTATGTTTATTGGATACACTGTAACATATTTGCCATATTTCATTATACTGACTGGGCTAAGTTTTCATTTCTATGTAACAGTCAGAGAAAGAAAATGAGGACCCAGTACCGGCCCGACCGCGGCCGGCACTTGCACAATGTAACAAGAAGATGCTTCCATTTGTCATCAAGTGGGTGGGCGGAGGCCAGACGGTCGCCATCGCTGGAACTTTCAACGACTGGCAGCCGATACCCATGGTCAAGAGGTAGGCAATGTCTTGCAGGAGTTACTTTATTTCCCTTTTGATTTATTAACAAATCATGCATAGCCCACACAGGCAGGGTGACGAAAAAAAAAATAAGAGAGAAAACGCATCTACATTCATTCAGTCAGTCACTGCCTTGCTGGAAATGGCAGTCAATACTCATGATCAAGAGGTAGATTATATTTTACCTCAACTATTTCAGTTCCCTTTTGGTTTATTAACAAATCACACGTATCCCACTGAGGCAGTGTGACCCACCCAAAAAATTGAAAAAACAAATTCACCGTAAGTCAGTCAGTCACTGTCTTGCCAGAAGTGTGTTGACATAACAGAAATGCATTCTATCAATATGGGCTTTACCATGAATAATAAACCAGAATATAATGTATGATAAACCAAAATATAATGTATAATAAACCAGTATATAATGTATAATAAACCAGTATATAATGTATAATAAACCAGTATATAATGTATTAAAAAACAGAATATAATGTATGGTAAGCCAAAATATAATGTATAATAAACCAGTATATACTGTATAATAAACCTGAATATATGATAAACCAGCATATAATGTGCTGTGGTTTATAGAAAATGAATTCGACTTGAACACTTATGTTAAAAGTCGTTCTCCCCAATTTGTCTTTGGCCCCTCAGGGGCAGTGCCTTGTCCCTGGTAAAGGTCTCTTGATCCAAGGAATTAGGTATTCACCCCTTGGATCCACCCAGATTAGTATCTCCCATTCCCCATTAGTTGCGTGGCCCCCGTGGGTTTAACACTTTTTCTGTGAATTGAACAGTCTCTGCCTGTCTGGCTACTGTATTCTGTCTACAGTACTGTATCAGGTTTATTAGTGACAGTGATGAACTTTGTTGAAGGATTATTGTAGTCATGATTAATAAAAATAATAATAATAATAATAATAATTCTCCATGGGGAAGTGGAACAGAATTCTTCCTCCGTAAGCCATGCGTGTTGTAAGAGGCGACTAAAATGCCGGGAGCAAGGGGCTAATAACCCCTTCTTCTGTACAAATTACTAAATTTAAAAAGAGAAACTTTTGTTTTTCTTTTTGTGCCACCCTGCCTTGGTGGGATACAGCTGGCTTGTTAAAAAAAAAATATCTACGAGTACATGATACAACTTATACAGACCATAGCTGACATCAGTGACATACTATATAGAAAGCCTCTGGTTATGCAGAGCATTTCCTGCAGCTTTGGTTAATTGTCCCCAGGATGCAACCCACACCAGTCCACTAACACCCAGGTATCTGTTATTGAGATATTATTGCAGTGATGAACTTTATCAAGACATTTTACTCTTGCAACACAGTTCTTTGGTCGATAAAGTTGTTCTCTGCAATACAGTGGACCCCCGCATAACGATCACCTCCGAATGCGACCAATTATGTAAGTGTATTTATGTAAGTGCGTTTGTACGTGTATGTTTGGGGGTCTGAAATGGACTAATCTACTTCACAATATTCCTTCTGGGAACAAATTCGGTCAGTACTGGCATCTGAACATACTTCTGGAATGAAAAAATATCGTTAACCGGGGGTCCACTGTACTTTGTTTTTTATACTACTTTTAGATTTTTGTCATTTATTTTCATTTTCTCATTAGTTTATAATTTCAGTGAGAAAGACTTTGTGGCCATCGTGGACCTGCCGGAAGGCGAGCACCAATATAAGTTCTTGGTTGACGGGGAGTGGAAGCTCAACTGGAATGAGAGTGCTGTCAACAATGATGTAGGCTCGCAGAACAACACCATCACCATCAACGAGAGCGACTTCGAAGAGTTCGAGAACGCCCTGTTGAGGGACCCCAACGACAACAATAAGGACAAGCCGCTAGGCAGTCAGTCGCAGAACAAGGAGAAAGTGGAGGGTGAGCCTGCCACCTGGTGGCTTTCTTCAGAATATGCAAACGTAACTCTGTCTCTCACCCTAAAGCTGCTTTCTCTGCTTCAACTTCCGTTGTTTTTTTTTCTTTTTTTTATCAATGCATCGGCCATTTCCCAGCAAGGCAGGGTGATCCAAAAAAGAAGAAACACTTTCATAATCACTCACACCATCACTGTCTTGCCAGAGGTGTGTCTACACTACAGTTCGAAAACTGCAGAACATCTCCACCTATCCTTATTATTAAAGCCTCTCAACACTTAATGACAGAGTTCCATTCCTAAGACCACGTCGGTAAACGAATTCATCGCTAAATGAGTAACATACTGTAATGGTAGTGGGTTTGTGTCAACCATCTTCGATATTGTTTTAATGTTAACTTTGCACCATTTAAAACATTTCTGGTATATTTTTAAATGTTTATACAGCATTCTACTGTATATTGTAATAAACAGAATTGAGGAAATCAGCTCTGATATGCATTATTTAGGTATGCATACTGGTCAGAGAGCCCGTCGTAAGTCCGAGTCATCAGCAAATGAGTACATCACTAAGTGAGGAGAGGCTGTACTTCAGAATTACCTCTGCACTTCTTTCACTCTCTCCAGTATATAATCTCTGTGCTGGATAGAAAAAATCTATTGATTGGCATAATCAGTAAAGATACCGTGGTATTACATATCTTATTTGTAAACTTGTTGGCATTGTATGTAATCACCGTAATGATACATGACTTTATTATTCATGCAGTGGACAAGAAAGATGAGTTTAGTCAAGAAATTCCTGAGTACCAACAGTCGGAGAAGATTCGAGGGCCGCCGGTGCTACCACCTCACCTTCTCCAGGTCATTCTTAACAAAGATACACCCATTTCTGTAAGTCGTCACTTCTTTCAGTGTTTACCTCGGTGAAAAACAAAAAGGCACAATGCCGTGAATGGTACAATACATAAATAACCCGCACATAGGAGAATTAAACTTTCATATAATGTTTTGGTCCGACTTGGACCATTGACTAGGTGGACAAGTGTGACTAGTCAATGGTGCAAGTAGGGACTGATATACTATAAAACTAATGCAAATTAAGTTTGAGGCCTCCTAATCCTGTTGGGGCCCCAGAAGTGAGTTTAGTTCACATTGCTTAAAATTCGTCAAAAGGTGTTACAAAGAGGCCCCCCCCCATAACTTCAAATTTCATGGCCCCAAAAATGTAGGTCCGCCACTGGGTTCAAGATGGACCAAAATGTAATCATAAGTTTCTTTCTCCTGTGTGTGCAGGTTATTTGTGTATTCACAACTATGACTGCCTGGGTGTGACTGTTCATAGTACATAGGCTTCTCTAACACCTTTCGGGGAATCGGAATAATGCTATCTGTGATTAACGTATAGAGCTTTGTTGTGTTTCAAACCTGTGTGGTGAGGCGGTGTGTTGTGGAAGGGGTGAGGAAGGGTAAATGGCTGGTTTGTATGGTGTTGCAGTGGCTTTTAGAGGCTGTGGTGAAATGCATAGTGTTGCAGTGATGTTGATGGGTGATTAGGTATGGTGTAGATTGTGGACTGCTGGTTTGGGGTATTAAATGACACTGGGTGGTCGATTGGTATGGTGTAGTGGTATAGTGTAGATTTTGGACTGTTGGTATGGGGTATTAAGTAATGACAGGCGGTTGGTATGGTGTAATATGAGGTATAAGAAGTACTTGTGGCTATATGATATCATATGTAATTATTCATATTATGAGTTTATGGGTTGAGAGCTGTAGCTCTTGGTCCCACTTCGTAGCTTTCAACCAGCTGATGTACAATGTATTGTTTTATACACTGTAAATGCTTTTGACTCCTTGTGTTTTGTTGGCTTATTTCACTACATAAGTGGTGGAGTGTCAGTATGCATCTCTTGGGCCCGTGTGAGTGATTAGTTTCAATCTTGTTTTGGTAAAGGAGAACTGCAGTAAACAAACACAAAAGATTTACACACATTCACACACGTATAATTTACACACGTGTTGAAAAACAGTGCTACATGCACTTAAAACACCAGAATTTGCCCACTTGTACTTACAGACGAGGCCTAAAAGTATTTTGTATGCCCTGAACGTATTTCCTCTGGTTCCTTGTTCTTCCAGAGATAGAGAGACGTAGCTCACCATACTCATTCCTCATAGATCATTCCCCTCACTCCTGGCACCAGTTTTGATGCCCTTCTTTGGATTGTGTTACTTTTTGTTGTGTTTGACTAGGTGAGGGCTCCACACTGGAGCAGCATACTCAAGAACTGGTGCCATGGAAGAATGTACATATTTTTAACGGGCCTTGATCTAATGGACTTAGGAAATACAGAATAAAATTCGCTGGGTTAGTGGATTTGGAAACTACAGAGTGTGTTGGCTGGGTAGGCAACACTCGCGCATCACACACTGAACATCCATGGTTTAATCCCCAGTCAGGTAGAAATATTACGCATGTTTTTTGCCTCTGCTCTCCCTGTTCACATAACAGTAAGTAGGTGCCTGGGTGTTAATGGATTGGTGTGGGTGTCATCCTGGGGGACAAGATTGATGGACCTCAATGGAAATTAGACAGTCATAGATAACACACTGACTTTCTTGGGTTAACCTGGATGGCTGGCACTCCGAGTAAAAATCCCAACAAATCTTATCCTTCTCCATGGGGAAGTGGAACAGAATTCTCTTGTAAGCCATGCATGTTGTAAGAGGCGACTAAAATGCCCGTAGCAATGGGCTAGTAACCCCTTCTCCTGTATATATTACTAAATTTAAAAGGAGAAGCTTTTGTTTTTCCTTTTGGGCCGCCCCGCCTTGGTGGAATACGGCCAGTTTGTTGAAAGAAAGATGAAATCTTATCCTGTCTGTATCCACCACAGTCACCAGTACTGGCCACCCACTCATCTGTATTAGTCCTGTAAATTGTGGACTTGCTGTATAAGGATTTGTGATTGAACTGATGTTAATGAGTTTGTGTGTGCCTTGCAGAAGTCTTTTGTAGTAGTTGTGTGTAGATCTTCCTCCTTGACTGTTACTGTAAGTGACTCACGTGAGTCATGTTAACGGCTTTGAGGGGACTTGAGCTAGAGTTCGTCACGGCCACGCTAGCTGGAGATTCGTCTGTAAAAACTTGCATTTGTGGTCACAGTGGTGCCTATGCTAACCTTCCTATGGTGTAGAAATATACCTAGTTGGACGAATCTTATTGTGGCTAGCTGGTCCAGTGGCTAAAGCAACGGTCTGGAGTTTTGAGACTCTCTGACCGCGGGTTCAAACCCTCCCCGTGGTATGGTCTGTTACTGTAAGATCTGTTTCCTCAGGTGATTCTCTGTCAGTCCTCCTTTAGTAATTCAGTCAACACTAGGAGCAGAAGACTCCATTTTTTGTAAATGTGACCTACCTTGGGAATTACTGTATATATAGGTTGGAGGGAGGGGGTAAAGGAGGTTTTGTGTGCGAGGGGCTTGGACTTCCAGCAGGCATGCGTGAGCGTGTTTGATAGGAGTGAATGGAGCCAAATGGTTTTTAATACTTGACGTGCTGTTGGAGTGTGAGCAAAGTAACATTTATGAAGGGGTTCAGGGAAACCGGCAGGTCGGACTTGAGTCCTGGAGATGGGAAGTACAGTGCCTGCACTCTGAAGGAGGGGTGTTAATGTTGCAGTTTAAAAACTGTAGTGTAAAGCACCCTTCTGGCAAGACAGTGATGGAGTGAATGATGGTGAAAGTTTTTCTTTTTCGGGCCACCCTGCCTTGGTGGGAATCGGCCAGTGTGTTAATAAAAAAAATAATAAATAAAAAATATTGGACAAGGCAGTTTAGAGATCATCATTTAAACTGTAATATCAGCATGCTTCTAACAAGAAAGCGATTGATTGAATGATGGGAAATGTGTTTCCTCTTAGGCTCAGCTCACCATGGTGGGAGACAGCCATGTTAAAAGTGTTGATTTTGAGAAAGAAATCAAAAGTGTGATAATGAATTAGGCACCTGGAATGCTACAAAATTCATAATCCCTCCAGCACAGGCACTTAGTGTAATTTGTAGAAAGAGATTAGACTTGGGTGATCCCAGTTCGGGTTCAAAGAGATTCGCCACTCAAGGGAGGTTCCTTGATGCTGGTGAGGGGCTCTTGATCTAGGGAATTGGATCTGTGCTCCAGTTCCCCGAATTAAACCTGAATACCTTCCACACCCCCCCCACACAGGTGCTGTATAATCCTATGGGTTTAGCGCTTGTCCCTTGATTATAATAACAATCAAAGCGGTTTGCCAGTATGGTCCCAGCCTGGGTCTTTCCCACAAGGTGGGATCCTAGAGGCTCTTGAGATCTGCTGACTTAGCCCTACTTTGTACACTATCCTCCTTGTCCTCAGATCAGACTTGATTACTGCCACCAATTACATTTCCCGGGCATTGTGTTGGTCCTTAAGTGTTAGCGCTTCCTAATGAATGTACCCTTGATAGGTTGCAAGAGTTTTCCTACTCCCTCGACCCAACCCCAGACCACTCTTGCCAGCTGAATACAGCACTACAAGGAATTTACTCGGCTAGTGATTGCCAATGTGGTCTTGATGTTTCGTGTTTATTTGTGGCTTGATGTCACATAACCTATTTTGACACCGATACATATCTTCAACACTCAGTAGCTTTTCTTATTGGCATGTGGTAAATGTTTCATTCTCTGTATTAACTGGAAGCTAGCTCTCTCTCCCTCTCTGTCTCTCTCTCTCTGTTGCTCTCTCTCTGTTGCTCTCTCTCTGTTGCTCTCTCTCTGTTGCTCTCTCTCTGTTGCTCTCTCTCTGTTGCTCTCTCTGTTGCTCTCTCTCTGTTGCTCTCTCTCTGTTGCTCTTTCTCTGTTGCTCTCTCTCTGTTGCTCTCTCTCTGTTGCTCTCTCTGTTGCTCACTCTCTCTTGCACTCTCTCTCTCTCTCGCACTCTCTCTCTCTCTTGCACTCTCTCTCGCACTCTATCACACTCTCTCATGCACTCTCTCGTGCACTCTCTCTCTCTCTCTCTCTCTCTCTCTCTCTCTCTCTTTTTTTACACAGGGTTTAACATAGTTTAATAGGGATCCCTAACTTTATTGGCAAGCTATTTACAAGGTAAGGATTCCTAACTTTATTGACAAGGCAAGAGTGCTCTCATTCTCTGTCACTCTCTCTCCAGTCTTGATACCTACAGGATGCAATCACATTATTTATTAAGTTATTTCTCATGTATATATTCATAACTACAGATGATACTACACTGCATTAGTAAGAAGTACAAGGGAGATTTAGGAGGGACTTTGCAAGGCTCTCTGTTATAAACATTATATCCACCGATACCATAAAACTCAATGTCTCAGATTTTAAATGTACATTAGAGGGACACATTAAAATGGGTCAATGACTGAAACTAATTTGATTTAAAGGGACACATTAAAATGGGTCAACGACTGAAACTAATTTGATTAACGCTTATAACATCCATGTTTGCAACAACAGGCCATGAAGAAGCAGTGGACACTAGTGACCAGGCTGTGGAGGGTACGAGGTTAATCAATTTTTTTTTTTCATTTAGTGTACAGTACCAGTGTGACACACATCACCATGATAGCTTGACAGACCTGCACGCTACACCTTGCAGCTGATCGCTTTGCTTTTGCAGCACTCATTGTCGTTTTTGCACTGTAGCACGCTAGGGGGGAGTGCAGCGAGTGGCTGCACCCAGGGTGCTATTAAGGGATTGAGGGAGCTGAAGCTCCAGGATCATCTCCAGAATACAGCCAGCTCTCTTATAAAGCTCTTCAGACTAGTGTGTTTTTTTATAAATGTGATTGAAGAGGCACATCAGTTCCCCCGTCTTCTAATAACATGTTCGTTTTTCCACTATAATCTACCTTGTCCATAATTACTATCGCAGTTGTTTTGTCTGTTTCGTAAAGTGAAGTCTAGGATCTTTCCTTAACCCATAAACGGTCCAAATGTATATATACGTTTTTTCAACATTTGAAAGTATGTAAAAAAAGTAGATCATTTTTTTTTTTTACATTTGAAAATGTGTAAAAAACTTTGATCTACTTTTTTTTTTGTTATACAGTGGACCCCCGCATAACGATTACCTCCGAATGCGACCAATTATGTAAGTGTATTTATGTAAGTGCGTTTGTACGTGTATGTTTGGGGGTCTGAAATGGACTAATCTACTTCACAATATTTCTTATGGGAACAAATTCGGTCAGTACTGGCACCTGAACATACTTCTGGAGTGAAAAAATATCGTTAACCGGGGGTCCACTGTATTTGAAAATATGTAAAAAAAACGTAGATCTACTTTTGTAGCACTACACATGTGAACGTAGATCTGCTTGGACCGTTTACGGGTTAATACATGGTATAACTTAACAAATCTTCGAGGACAGTTGTGTTGACGGACCTCGACAACACAACTGTCCTCTGCAACAATTGTCATGAAAGATTTGTTAAGTTATACCATGAATTAAGGGAAGATCCTGGACTTCACCTTACGAAACAGACAGCAAACATGATAGTAATTATGTACAAGGTAGATTATAGTGGAAAAACGAACATGTTATTAGAAGACGGGGAAACTTACGTACCCCTTAACGCTTGCTCCAGCATGCCTGGTAAAGGTTCAAATTTAGGATTTACTTTTTCATTCACATTCACAAAAAAATCACACTATAGAGAGGAGCTTTGTAAAAACTCACTCTATATAAATTCACATAATTTCTCTTTTTTTTTCAGATACCTTTTGAGATACCGTATCCCAAAAATGTAATATAATGTCAAATTATCTTCAAAATTTTGAATTGGTAATTTATTATTTTTTTAATTCTAGCGTGGGGTGTATCAATAATTTCAGGTGTAAAGAATAAAGATTTTATTTCTTTGTAAACGTTACAATGTGTAATTACAATTTTTGTTTGCTAAGTACAAAGAAAGTCGCCATCATGCCGGGGCATTTTGGGAAGAATAATCCTGGTACATACGTAATAACTACTTAAATCTAGTGTAGGAGTAGTTATATACACATTAAAGTTCCCAACTTACCAATAATAATGTTGGTAGAATTACCGACAATATGTAAAGTAAAAGGACACAAGTGCAACTAATGTGACATTTTATTGTGGCAACATTTCGCTCTCCAGGAACTTTGTAACGGCTTGACAAAGCTCCTGGAGAGCGAAACGTTGCCACAATAAAATGTCACATTAGTTGCACTTGTGTCCTTTTACTGTACAACTTACCAATAGTTCAAATTACACACATCAACATCTACAAACAAGGCAGTTAGCGATTAGTTTTACAACCGCTGAGTTCCAGCATAAACATATGTGAAACACGACCATTCTCTGTACTCTGCTTTTCCGTGTACTGTGTCTTCTATTTGTTAGAAAATTAAATATCCACTTACCAGTTTTACTTGCTCTCTTAGTTTACCTTAATTTATGTGCTATTATTATTATGGTCACCCTCGGCTCATGCTTTGTGCGGTCAATGTAGACCACGTCCGCATTTTGGTTTTCGTCAAAAGTTTAGTAATTGTGATAAGCAGAATCTTCTTGCTTTAAATTCATGTTGTATTCAGTTACTTAGGTCATGTTTCTTTCATAAAATTTGTAATTTCGTGTCTCACCAATCTTCCAAAGACTTTTGTGTGATGTTAATGGTACTGGTCAGGGATTTTTTGTCAGAGTTCTGCTGCCATAGCAGAGCTATGTTTGCATTATATAAGGCTTCTGGGATTTCACCTTGCTCTAAACCTTTTTCTCCAAAGAGTATCAATCTTCATGTTAGTAGTATTTTTCACTTCTTAACCCGTAAACGATCCAAACGTATATATACGTTTTTTCAACATTTGAAAGTACGTAAAAAAAGTAGATCTTTTTTTTTTTTTTTTACATTTGAAAATGTGTAAAAAAAACTTTGATCTACTTTTGTTTTTGTTATATTTGAAAATATGTAAAAAAAATGTAGATCTGCTTTTGTTGCACTACACATGTGAACGTAGATCTGCTTGGACCGTTTATGGGTTAATAAGTCAAGACATTCATGAATCAGGCTCGGGTGCTGTATGTGTATGGGCATTATTTTCATTTCATAATAAGAATAATAATAATCTTTATTTGTACAAGTACACAATACAACATCTACAACTTTCACAGTGTGTGAAATATTTGTAGTTTTGTCGGATACTACATGTACAGTGGACCCCCGCATAACGATCACCTCCGAATGCGACCAATTATGTAAGTGTAAAGCACCCTTCTGGCAAGACAGTGATGGAGTGAATGATGGTGAAAGTTTTTCTTTTTCGGGCCACCCTGCCTTGGTGGGAATCGGCCAGTGTGATAATAAAAAAAAAATAATAAATTTATGTAAGTGCGTTTGTACGTGTATGTTTGGGGGTCTGAAATGGACTAATCTACTTCACAATATTCCTTATGGGAACAAATTCGGTCAGTACTGGCACCTGAACATACTTCTGGAGTGAAAAAATATCGTTAACCGGGGGTCCACTGTATATGATTTGTAGGGTGGACCGAGGTAATGAAATATCTATCTGCATCCTCCGCTCTCCTGTTGTTTAGCGCTCTGCTCAATATTGATTCATTCTTGTCTTTAGATATCACATTCTTTTCTTTTTTCATTATCAATGTATAAATCACCTCAGTAGTGGGCCAATTCTAGAAGTGGTACACAAATAACCTGCACGTAAGAAACTTAAGATATTTTGGTCCGACTTGAATCATTAACTAGTTACACTAGTGTGACTAGTTACCTGTTGTCTAGTCACATTTGTTAACTAGTCACACTAGTGTATGACTCGTTAATGGTCTAAGTCGGACCAGAACATCATCATAAGTTTCTCTCTTTTACGTGCAGGTTATTTGCGTGTTGTTCCAGTCACGGTATTGTGACTTCGTTTTTTTCTAGAGGTGGTTTTTTGAGTTGGATTTTGAATATGTCTAGAAGTGGAAACATAAACACATATGCAGTTTAATGTGATCCTTTATTGACAACGTTTCGCCCACACAGTGGGCTTTTTCAAGTCACAAACAGATCTGTTTGTGACTTGAAAAAGCCCACTGTGTGGGCAAAACGTTGTCAATAAAGGATCACATTAAACTGCATATGTGTTTGTTTCCATTGTGTCGGTATTTTATACCATTTATTTTCATGTCTAGAAGTATTCATAATTTTTGGCTATTTCCTGAATCACTTTTTTGTCTCCTGTTGCACTTCTTTTGTCTGGTATGATGTTTTTAGTTCTGACCTATATTGGTATACACTACAACTTTGTTTATTTTCTGCAGTTCACAAAATGTAGTTTACATGTATTAAAATATTGTTAAGCATCACACTATATACACAGACTTTCCTTCCTTGTGGCATAGTCTTGTTTTTACGTTGCTCAGCCTTACAACGAAGGGATGCCATAGGCTATATCATAGGACCACTTGTGTTTCACTTTCACTTTAACCCTTAACCCGTAAACGGTCCAAGCAGATCTACGTTCACATGTGTAGTGCTCCAAAAGTAGATCTAAGTTTTTTTTTTTACATATTTTCAAATATAACAAAAAAAAAAGTAGGTCAAAGTTTTTTTACACATTTTCAAATGTAAAAAAAAAAAAAAATATCTACTTTTTTTTACATACTTTAAAATGTTGAAAAAACGTATATATACGTTTGGACCGTTTACGGGTTAAACTGTCCAAACATAGATCTACGTTTGTTTTTACATAAAGCATGTAAAATCGAATGTAGATGTACATTCGAAGCGCTACGCGAGTAAATGTAGAGCTACGTTTGGACAGTTTAAAGGTTAATGACTTTAAGCCATTTACTAGTGATAGATACTACTAATCTATCTTCAGTCAATGTCCAGTTGACCTCATCAACATATTCAGTGTTGAACTAGGAAGGATAAATGCTTGCATGGCGAGAAATTAACATTTAATATTGATAAGGCCTACTAACACACAGTGTTTGGAAATAAAGCAAAAAAAAATTGATGAAGATAATTACTGGAATACATTGAGGAAATATCTTTTTGGGTATTCATCTTGATAGGTAAATTAAATTTAATAAATATGCAAAACATATTTAAGAAAGTTTCTTAAACACTGGCATGATTTCTCTTACATTTAACACTATTTTATGCAAACTTTTTTCTAAAGTGAATTTTCTTTACTAAACATTTTCTTTTACTCCATCTAATTTTACTTATTTTTTAATAATTTACTCCATTAAACACTTTACTTTGCATGTCTTAAAACGTATTATTTGATAAGTTTTTAATTTCCTCTCGGCACTGGACGTGTTTGTGTTTATAATGTTGTGTCTTCCGGTGCAGTGTGAGCCGACGCTTCTCCCCGAGCCCAACCACGTCATGCTGAACCACATGTACGCTCTGAGCATCCGCGATGGCATGATGGTGCTCTCCACCTCCCATCGTTTCCGCAAGAAGTGCGTCACCACGCTCATTTACCGGCCCATCGAGTAGTCGGCAGCTGGCCCTCCAGAGGACCCCGAAAGCCCATGCGGCAAAAATGGCAGCAACTTGCGGGATTATGCTCGTCATGGGCAAGATTTGAACATTTTTCAATGGGTTTAGTTTGTCAAGTGACGAGCGCTGTGCTGCTCATCCCCTAATATATTGCAGATAAAGAATTTAATTTTTAAAATAAGACATAATTGCTACAAAATTAGGTGACATTTTTATCTGAAATTTTTAATTTAATATTAATTTTATACAATTTAAAAAAGGCTCTGATTTTACATAAAATTTTGGGTACACTGGAACTATGAGGTAAAAATTTTGGGTACACTGGAACTATGAGGTAAAAATTTTGGGTACACTGGAACTATGAGGTAAAAATTTTGGGTACACTGGAACTATGAGGTAAAAAATTTTGGGTACACTGGAACTATGAGGTAAAAACACTTAACACTGTATAGCCATATACCTGAAGTTAGATTATTTGAATGTTAAGTTTAATATAGTTGTCTGAAGATAACGTATAATGATAACTTTAACAAAACTATATATACGTAGTATAAATAACAAAAAAAGGCACAATACCATGACTGGAACGATACACAAATAACCCGTACATAGAAGAGAGGAGCTTATGATGGCATTTTGATCCGACTTGGACCATTTACAGTGTGACTTTGTAAATGGCCCAAGTCAGACCGAAACATCGTCATAAGCTCCTCTCTTCTATGTGCAAGTTATTTGTGTATACGCAGTATATTTTAATATTAATAAGACAAGAAATGGTAATACAAAATTAAAGTAGTATATTGATAATTTTAGTTATAATTATTGGGGTAGAAATAGTGACAATGAATGTATATCAGTGGAATTGTCCCAGTATGCTATATATGGTACATTCATCATTTATATTTTATCTATGTAAAGTTACATCAGATTCATGTGTTTTAAAAATGGCTTGAAGCAGCTGTGAGAGAGAGAGAGAGAGTTTTTGGTATCAACTAGTGGAGAGTTCTATTTAAGTTTAGTATCAGAGCTATACAGTGGTACCTCAAGTTTTGAACTTACGTCGTTCGGAGAGTTCTATTTAAGTTTAGTATCAGATGTATACAGTGGTACCTCAAGTTTTGAACTTACATCATTCGGAGAGTTCTATTTAAGTTTAGTATCAGATGTATACAGTGGTACCTCAAGTTTTGAACTTACGTCGTTCGGAGAGTTCTATTTAAGTTTAGTATCAGAGCTATACAGTGGTACCTCAAGTTTTGAACTTACGTCGTTCGGAGAGTTCTATTTAAGTTTAGTATCAGAGCTATACAGTGGTACCTCAAGTTTTGAACTTACGTCATTCCAGAAGGCTGTTCGAGTGCCGATACCGAACAAATTTGTTCCCATAGGGAATAATGTAAATTAGGTTAGTCCGTGGGCCACCCCGCCTCAGTGGGATACAGCCGGTGTATTGAAAGAAAGAATATATACAGTGGTACCTTGAGTTACAAACAGCTCCCAACTCAAACAATTATGTAAGTGCATTTTTGAGGGTGTGAAACGGACTGACCTAATTTACATTATTCCTTATGGGAACAAATTCGTTCGGTATCCGCACTCGAACAGCCTTCT
Organism: Cherax quadricarinatus; assembly: GCF_038502225.1. NCBI lineage: Eukaryota > Metazoa > Arthropoda > Malacostraca > Decapoda > Parastacidae > Cherax > Cherax quadricarinatus. The sequence goes on along the minus strand of NC_091389.1, from coordinate 9,189,577 downwards.
GGAACGAATTAAGCTCGTAACTCGGGGTACCACTGTATACATATATATTGCTGGGTCTTTTTTTCCGAGTTTTTATTCAGGTTGAGTCAAAAACTTGGAATATCACAAATTCATCTCTCCCTCTCTTAGTGCAAATCCACTATTATGTGAAGTTTTATTTCTGTCGGTAATTCTACGGTATACAGTGGACCCTTGCCTAACGATATTAATTGGTACCCGAGAACGAATATCATTAGGCAAGTTTTTTAGCGTTAGCCAAGGCAAAATGTATCGTTAGGCGAATTTAACGTTATGCGATGCGTTTGTTAGGCAAGGGTCCACTGTATATTTTTTTAACACACTGGCCATCCCCCACCAATTTAGAGTGACCCAAAAAAGAAACACTTTCACCATCATTCACACTTATCACTGTCTTGCCAGAGGTGCACAGATATGATAGTTGAGATGTCACTCCAAACAGCAAATATCCCAAACCTTTCTTTAGAATCCAGGCATTGTACTTCCCACCTCCAGGACTCAAGTCCAGCTAACCAGTTTTAGTGTGTATATGAGATATAATTACTACTTGTCAGAAGAAAAGCACGGTTTTCTTTTTTTGGGTCACCCTTTCTCGATGGGAGACAGCCAGTTCATTGAAGAAACTAAAATATGTGATATACTCTACATATGCCATATAGGATTAGTGTCCTTCACAAAGTATAGTTCGGATGCCCATGTGAAATTGTGTTCGTTGCTTGAGTTAAGTTTGGTAGAGCTGTGATGGTTGTGACAGACACCTCCAGCATGCAGTAAGGGAGTATACCTGGCATATATCTGGAGTACACCTGGAGTATACCTGGCATATATCTGAAGTATATCTGGAATATATTTGGAGTACACCTGGAGTATACATGGCATATACCTGGAGTATACATGGCATATACCTGGAGTATACCTAGTGTATACCTGGAGTATACCTGGCATATACCTGGAGCATAACTGGAGTATACCTGGAGAGGGTTTCAGGGGTTAACGCCCTGATGGCTCGGTTTGTGACCAGTTCAGTCTGTGACCAGGTTCAAATACCATCCTACTTATGACCGACCTTGGTTCCGACCAACCGGTCGTAAGTCAAAATGGACGCAAGTCAAACCTTATGCTTTTAGTACTGTATTTTATACTGTAAGGTTTAGGAGAAACACTGTGTACAATACAAACAGTTGTTTATTTGCATACAAAACATTCGTAGGCATGAAAACATACAAAAACATTCGTATGCACGAACAGAAAAGTGCAAAATAAGCTAAGCTGTAAACAGTACAGTCGTAAGTACGAGTGGTCGTACGTCGAGCAGGTTGTAAGTCAGGTGGTAGGTGTATATATTTTATCATGTCTATGTGTTGTGTTGCAGCTGGGTTAATACAATACAGTGGACCCCCGGTTAACGATATTTTTTCACTCCAGAAGTATGTTCAGGTGTCAGTACTGGTCGAATTTGTTCCCATAAGAAATATTGTGAAGTAGATTAGTCCATTTCAGACCCCCAAACATACACATACAAACGCACTTACGTAAATATACTTACATAATTGGTCGCATTCGGAGGTAATCGTTATGCGGGGGTCCACTGTACTTGTATTAAATGTCGTGTATATATAGTTTGCACAGTAGTAAGCGCAGGTGTTCTGTATGTTGAACAAGTATGAACAAGTATTGGCGGTGTGTTGTGTGGAACCTGAGTCGTGTTTATAATAGATTTTTGTTGAATTATCATTAGTTTTAAATGATTTACTGTTGTAGATTAGCATGTATAACTGTGTGTAATTATAACCTCAATTTTTAAAGGGGCTGAGAGGTAAGCCAGTGAAAGGCCTCAGTCAGATTACTAAAAGCTCCAGCTGTGGGTCATCATCTGACTAAGACCCACGTCAAAAAATACTTGTCATGTTTCTTAACGAACCTCATCTAACCTGACCTAACACTAGTCCTGTTTCCTGACAAACCTTACTTAACCTGACCTAACACTAGTCCTGTTTCCTGACATACCTTACCTAACCTGACCTAACACTAGTCCTGTTTCCTGACATACCTTACTTAACCTGACTTAACACTAGTCCTGTTTCCTGACATACCTTACCTAACCTGACCTAACACTAGTCCTGTTTCCTGACATACCTTACCTAACCTGACCTAACACTAGTCCTGTTTCCTGACATACCTTACCTAACCTGACCTAACACTAGTCCTGTTTCCTGACAAACCTTACCTAACCTGACCTAACACTAGTCCTGTTTCCTGACAAACCTTACCTAACCTGACCTAACACTAGTCCTGTTTCCTGACAAACCTTACCTAACCTGACCTAACACTAGTCCTGTTTCCTGACAAACCTTACCTAACCTGACCTAACACTAGTCCTGTTTCCTGACAAACCTTACCTAACCTGACCTAACACTAGTCCTGTTTCCTGACAAACCTTACCTAACCTGACCTAACACTAGTCCTGTTTCCTAACAAACCTTACCTAACCTGACCTAACACTAGTCCTGTTTCCTAACAAACCTTACCTAACCTGACCTAACACTAGTCCTGTTTCCTGACAAACCTTACTTAACCTGACTTAACACTAGTCCTGTTTCCTGACAAACCTTACTTAACCTGACCTAACACTAGTCCTGTTTCCTGACAAACCTTACCTAACCTGACCTAACACTAGTCCTGTTTCCTGACAAACCTTACCTAACCTGACCTAACACTAGTCCTGTTTCCTGACAAACCTTACCTAACCTGACCTAACACTAGTCCTGTTTCCTGACAAACCTTACCTAACCTGACCTAACACTAGTCCTGTTTCCTGACAAACCTTACCTAACCTGACCTAACACTAGTCCTGTTTCCTGACAAACCTTACCTAACCTGACCTAACACTAGTCCTGTTTCCTGACAAACCTTACCTAACCTGACCTAACACTAGTCCTGTTTCCTGACAAACCTTACCTAACCTGACCTAACACTAGTCCTGTTTCCTGACAAACCTTACCTAACCTGACCTAACACTAGTCCTGTTTCCTGACAAACCTTACCTAACCTGACCTAACACGAGTCCTGTTTCCTGACAAACCTTACCTAACCTGACCTAACACTAGTCCTGTTTCCTGACAAACCTTACCTAACCTGACCTAACACGAGTCCTGTTTCCTGACAAACTTTACCTAACCTGACCTAACACGAGTCCTGTTTCCTGACAAACCTTACCTAACCTGACCTAACACTAGCCCTGTTTCCTGACAAACCTTACCTAACCTGACCTAACACTAGTCCTGTTTCCTGACAAACCTTACCTAACCTGACCTAACACTAGCCCTGTTTCCTGACAAACCTTACCTAACCTGACCTAACACTAGTCCTGTTTCCTGACAAACCTTACCTAACCTGACCTAACACTAGCCCTGTTTCCTGACATACCTTACCTAACCTGACCTAACACTAGCCCTGTTTCCTAACAAATCTTAACTATTACTGACACCCACATCAGGAAATACTCATCCTGTTTCGTGAGGGCTAACCTAACCTAACCTAACCTAACCTAACCTAACCTAACCTAACCTAACCTGTTCTGTCAATGTGTACCTAACAGATTTCCTTATCTGTCAGTTGCTTCAGAAATATTGTTCAAAAATGCCTGAATCTGATGTGAATTTATGTAAATTAAATGTAAACAGCAAATGTATATAGTGTAATTTGTTTATCCAGGTTGCTAATGTTAGTTTAATGTGTTTATTATGCACCCCATACCCATCTTGTGGCAGTAGTCAAAAGATTACAGAGGTACATAATGGGTCCAGGGACTGTACCTCAACATTACAGAGGCACATAATGGGTCCAGGGACTGTACCTCAACATTACAGAGGTACATAATGGGTCCAGGGACTGTACCTCAACATTACAGAGGTACATAATGGGTCCAGGGACTGTACCTCAACATTACAGAGGTACATAATGGGTCCAGGACTGTACCTCAACATTACAGAGGTACATAATGGGTCCAGGGACTGTACCTCAACATTACAGAGGTACATAATGGGTCTAGGACTGTACCTCAACATTACAGAGGTACATAATGCATCCAGGGACTGTACCTCAACATTACAGAGGTACATAATGGGTCCAGGGACTGTACCTCAACATTACAGAGGTACATAATGCATCCAGGGACTGGGCCACAAAGTTTTGGTAACTGAACAGGTTACAAAAGTAATGACGTTACTAATGTAAGAAGTGTGTTTATGGTTTCAGGCTTATTTGAAAGTATATCTTGTTCTCAGACCTTATTATCTTGCTGATCGTACTGGAATTCTTCAATATAAACTTTGGTATTATTTGTATTGTGGTTGTTGTATTTGACGTTAGTGTGTGAGCGCTTGTGAATCTCTTGAAAAAAGAGGCGCTCAAGACCGTTAGAATCCCAAATTATCGTTAAATTATTATTACGTAGGTTTCCAGTAAGCGTTGATACTCGTTCATTTATTTTCAATGCTATATTTCTTCCTCTGATGATATATTGTCATAATTTTCAATACAGTTTTGTATTACCGTCTCTTTGTATTATCACCGATTTTTAATGTATTAATATTATATTCAGTAATCTGGTGTTAAGACAAATTAATTATGTTAAACTAAACATTCAAATACACGTATATAGTTTCAGCTCTAAAGTGTCGAAATATTTTAGGTTTTATTTTCAATTGGTCATTATAATTATAATATAGGGGTAACAGTTGTGTGTGTTTCGATAATCAAATTGGCTTTTTTTTTTTTTTTACTCTGAATCTTTGCACAAAATGTTGGCACACTGCTTAGAATTGCTTATAATATTAAAGTAATTTACTATATGCAGATTCATCTGATGTATTCGATTTTCATTATTGTAAACACTTCATGTAGCATAATTGCAGTACAGTACATGAAAGATTATGTATATTGAAAGTTACAGCATTTTTTTTTTTTTGAGGTTGTGTACATAGATAAGACCACTTAATGTGTGTTGAGTAAAAGGACACAAGTGCAACTAATGTGACATTTTATTGTGGCAACGTTTTGCTCCCCAGGAGCTTTGTCAAGCGAAATGTTGCCACAATAAAATGTCACATTAGTTGCACTTGTGTCCTTTTACGTTACATATTGTCGGTAATTCTACCAACATTATTACAAATGGTTTTTAATACTTAACGTGCTGTTGGAGTGTGAGCAAAGTAACATTTATGAAGGGATTCAGGGAAACCGGCAGGCCGGACTTGAGTCCTGGAGATGGGAAGTACAGTGCCTGCACTCTGAAGGAGGGGTGTTAATGTTGCAGTTTAAAAACTGTAGTGTAAAGCACCCTTCTGGCAAGACAGTGATGGAGTGAATGATGGTGAAAGTTTTTCTTTTTCGGGCCACCCTGCCTTGGTGGGAATCGGCCAGTGTGATAATAAAAAAAAAAAAAATTATTACAGTGTGTGTTGAGTTAGCCCAGGAAGTTGCACTGTAATATCAGAATGGTTCCTCTCACACTCATCCATGTGAAGGCTACAGGGCCCCCATATATAGCACCTATTCTTGGTGTTCCATATTTTTGTTGACTTTATTGAGCTGTTGTTCCACCCGGTAGTGACTATCGCCGGCAGATGGAACATAATGAACAATGGCTCAGTTCGAAACCAAGGAAAATGTGGAACACTGAAAAGAAAGTGCTATATGTGTGGGGCCCTTCTGCGTATGCATCGATTCTTTGAGTAGCAGTAGACCCTGTCTCAGATAGGAAGCCTGTTAAAAAAATACAGAACAGGTGGCAAGCGAGTCCTCAAACTCCAGGCCAGTGCGTTCATACCTCATCCATTCCATGATTTGTTTGCAATCGTGTTATTGTGATTTTGTGAGGCAGGAAGCTTGTGGTTTGCCAAGGTCACTCCATGTTAGGTGGGAGGGTACGCTGTGCGGTCACCCATCTAGTGCTGAGTTTGGAAGTTGGTTGGACATTTTGCACATTGAATGCTACTGTGATTGCTTCTTCTTTTATGTATGAGTTCCCTTGTAGTGATAACGTCATGGTTTTAAAAAAAAATGTGGAATGGGTGGATTTTGGACCTATAGCAAGTGGGTCTTAAAACTCCAGGCCAGTGCGTTAACCACTTGGCCTAGAGTTTTAGGGCTTGCTTGCCATGGGGTTAAACCCTACCTGTTCTGTGGTTTGTTTGCAATCGTGTTTTTACAATTCCATGATTCTTGGTTTAATTAAACCTGCCTTACCACAATGACACACACGCAACCTCTTCAAGTGTCTTGTAAGCATTGAGAAAGTTTCTTGTTTACTTAAACATGTTAAGTTAATCAGACCTTTCAAAATCCGAGGCCATTTAAAAATCCTTTAAAAAATCCGAGGTCATTTAAAAATCCTTTAAAAAAAATCCAAGGCCTTTTAATTAAAAAGCCTTTCAAAAATCTGAGGCCATTTAAAAAGCCTTTTTTAAAAAAATCCAAGGCCTTTTAAAAATTTTTTAAAAAATCCGAGGCCATTTAAAAATCCTTTAGAAAATCCGAGGCCATTTAACACATTTACACTGTACCTACTGCTAGAAATGAGGATATATACACCATGAGATGTATATCTGTCATTGTATATACACAGAGTTTACATTAATCCCTCTCTTAGGTCTTAAAGTAGTACAGTATTCTCGTCTGGTGGTGAACAAGCGACGAGCAGCCTTAACGACCCTTGTACAATAGCAGTAACGGATAGCATGCCCATACACTCGTGGTCTTTCCCAACAATTATCACGCACACCACAACACCAGTGTACATACTGTACAGTGTACATAGTGTACAGTGTACATACTGTACAATTGGTCCAGATTTAACACTTTCTTCTTTGTATTATAATAATAATGATGTACAGTTGTGTACATATATTTTAAGTGCCATTTTAAGATGTATTTTTTATCAGAATTTATTAAATGGTTCTATTGGTTCACTTGACTTTATTGTAATCTTACTTTTTTCTTTCTATACCAACTGTGATGTGACTGAAATATTCAACCAAAAATTGCCATGGGTTACATTAGAAATTTAAAAGGAGTCTTTTTAATTGACATGGGTTTCCCATTATATAAAAAATCTAATATATAAAAATCTATAGTACAGTGGTACTTCGAATTTCAGCCATAATTCGTTCCAGAACGCTGGTCGAGTGCCGTTACTGAACGAATTTGTTCCCATAAGGAATATTGTAAATTAGATTAGTCCGTTTCAAACCCCCAAAAGTACACTTACAAAAATACACTTGCAAAAATACACTTACAAAAATACACTTACAAAAATACACTTACAAAAATACACTTACAAAAATACACTTACAAAAATACACTTACAAAAATACACTTACAAAAATACACTTACAAAAATACACTTACAAAAATACACTTACAAAAATACACTTACAAAAATACACTTGCAAAAATACACTTACAAAAATACACTTACAAAAATACACTTACAAAAATACACTTACAAAAATACACTTACAAAAATACACGTACATAATTGTTCGAGTTGGGAGCTGTTCGAAATTTGAGGTACCACTTTACTTATAAATGAAGGTTTTAATAAGTAATGTATAAAATTTGTTTTTATGAAAGCTGATGTGCACTTACAAATATGTGAGAGAGAGTTTTGGTTTGGGGAAATTAGGTTTTAATGTTCAAACAATTTGTTTGCATACAGTAAACCTTCGGTATAATAATAATATTTTATTTTAGCATGATACAATGTTTGTACAGAGTCCATAGTTATGTAGAGCATTTCTGGCAAACTTAAACCTCACTTAACCCTTAAACTGTCCAAACATAGATCTGTGTTTGCACCGCTAGAGCTCCAAACATAGATCTACTTTTTTTGTTTACATCTGAACATAGATCTACGTTCGGAGTGCTAGCGTTGCAAACGTAGATCTACGTTTGGACAGTTTAACCCTTAAACGGTCCAAACAGATCGACGTTCAAATCCGTAGTGCTCCAAAAGTAGATCTACGTTTTTTTTACATATTTTTGAACATAACAAAAAAACAAATGTAGATAAATGTTTTTTACACATTTTCAAATGAAAAAAAAAATGATCTACATTTTTTTACATATTTTCAAATGTTGAAAAAATGTATATATACGTTTGGACCGTTTAAGAGTTAAAGATTAAGGCTAACAGAGCAATAAATTATTTGCTTATATAAGGACATTACTAGTTGATAAACAATAAATTTAGGAATTACAAGAAGAAACAAAAAATCAATTATGTATTACTTAAGGTTAGATTACAATGGACAAATAGGTGAGATTGTCCGAGGGTCTTAATTCACTACAAAATTAAACAAACAAAACAAAAACAAACTTCATTTCTTTGTGCAGTATATAAAATGTAGTTTACACATAATATAATATTTTTAAGCACAAAAAAAGCTACTAACATGTGGAGCGTTTCAGGCTGATTAATACAGTGGAAACTCGGTACTCGAACAATTCAGTATTCGAACGCTTCGTTTGGTAAATAAATCACTCAGTAGTTGACCGTTTGCTCGGCACTCAACCAAACAAACACTTTGCTGTAAACTGTTTCGTGTTTCTTCGCATTTTTTGGTGTTTTTTTCACAATATTTATATAAATAAGTCACCGTGGGGAAAAATTTGTTCTGTACTTGAACAGATTGGCACTCAAACAGCCGTCTGGAACCAATTAGGTTCGAGTGCCAAGGTTCCACTGTACTACAATATACACACTAATTAGGACTAGACATAGGTTATTGTGTGGTACAGTTTTAGGTATGAATTACAGTAGTACCCTGGTATCCGTGGGGGATACACTTCAATACCTACTGGGGATACCCAAAACCGTAGATAGCAACCAACCCCGGAGTATACCTGGAGAGGGTTTCAGGGGTCAACGCCCTCGTGGCCCAGTCTATATACACCTACCATCCGACTTACAACCGAGTTCGGTTCCGAGAAACCGGTCGTAAGTCGAAATGGTCGTAAGTCGAACTTTACTACTGAATATCAACAAAACATTTTTGTAATGACTTTATTTTATTGTTTTATTTTGGTATTTCATGTTTTACTTTACTTTTTATGTTGTTAGTACTGTGTTTTATACTGTAAGGTTTAGGATAAACACTGTGTACAACACAAATACAGTGGACCCCCGCATAACGATCACCTCCGAATGCGACCAATTATGTAAGTGTATTTATGTAAGTGCGTTTGTACGTGTATGTTTGGGGGTCTGAAATGGACTAATCTACTTCACAATATTCCTTATGGGAACAAATTCGGTCAGTACTGGCACCTGAACATACTACTGGAGTGAAAAAATATCGTTAACCGGGGGTCCACTGTACTTGTTTATTTCCCAGAAATTTGGCATAAAAAAGCACGGTCGTAAGTCGAGTGGTCGTAAGTTGAGCAGGTCGTAAGTCGAGCAAGTTGTAAGTCGGATGGTAGGTGTATTATAAGTCATTTTTCATATACATGGATACCTATAATAAAGTTTGATAAATTAGAATAAATGGAGATTTATAACTTTTTCACTGACGGGAAGCACTTCGCAGCTTCGAAGAACTCTCACCGTCACTACTTTTGTGCTATTTTTAGGCCACAGTAAACCACGGATAACTGAAACCGTGGATACCACATCCGCGGATACGGGGATTCTACTGTATTACAAAAAAAAGAGAGATAGCAAAAATATTACAATTTTAAGTATGTGTTAATACTTTAAACTGATTCATTGATTTGTAGATGAATGGTTCAGAGAACCGACATGTTGATAAATTAGACACATGTGCAACTCTTGGGTATCTTTATTGAGGAAACGTTTCGCCACACAGTGGCTTCATCAGTCCATACAAAGGAGAATCTTGAAGAACAGGAAAAGAATGAGGTAATCAGTCCCTCAACCTTGAGTCGATGTGGTCAGTCCATCCATTCTATTCAAGATTGATGGACTGACCACATCGACTCAAGGTTGAGGGACTGATTACCTCATTCTTTTCCTGTTCTAGATTCTCCTTTGTATGGACTGATGAAGCCACTGTGTGGCGAAACGTTTCCTCAATAAAGATACCCAAGAGTTGCACATGTGTCTGATTCATTGATGATTAGTACTTAAGTACTCTACCTAATGTAGTGTATACACAGATTATAATTATACCGTACTACCGTAAACATTGAAAATAGAGGAGTTAAATGTACAATTTACCCAGTGGATTTTGTCTGAGAAGTGCATTATATCGAAAGTTTACTGTATTAGGGATCCCGGTGTTGTAAATGCCACTACAGAAATATATCTTAATGTAGTTCCCAGTAGTTCATTGTTGCTTTTCTTACCACAGTTCTAATGTAGCATAATGTAAAATTTACAAAAAATTATGGTTGTATGTAAAGATAACCGTCAGTTGAAGATGGTACTGAAGTTCTCTGTAATGTGAAATTTATGTAAAAAAAAGAACAGTTTTATTGAAAAAATATTTTATGTTTGTGTATATGTATGTGTGTGTATGCTTGCATACAGTCACATAGGTATGTATATTTTTTTTAAAACACATGGGCCATCTCCCTCCGAGGCAGAGTGACCCAAAAAAGAAACACTTTCGCCATCATTCACACTATCTTTCCACAGGCGGTTGGATATGATAGTTTAGATATCACTCTAAACAGCAAATATCCCAAGCCCTTTCTTCAGAGTGCAGGCACTGTACTTCCCACCTCCAGGACTCAAGCTTGGCTAACTGGTTTCCCTGAATTCCCTCACAAAATATTACCCTGCTCACATTCCAACAGCTCGTCAAATCCCCAAAACCCTTTGTCTCCACACACTCATGTCTAACATGCTCACACATGCCTGCTGTATGTCCAAGCCCCTTGCACACAAAACCTTTACATTATCTCTCTGTCCACAGCAGGATTTGAACCTGCACACACTGCATCAAAATACGCAGTGTGCTTTAACCACATGGTCTGGGGTCTGTCTCTGGTTGAAGCACCGTGTACTGTGATGTAGAACATACAGGTTCAAATCCTGCTGTAGACCAAGAGATAATGTTTATATATGTGTGTGTATGCAAAATAACCACAGGGGGAGTTGAATGATAGCTCTAGGCCTTTTGGGCTGCAATCAACACATCAGGAGCTTGCAATAATATAGAAAAGAGGAGGAGGTCCAAGCAAATATGGTCAAAGGGAAAGTCCTTGCTGGAGTGAGCTCACTCTAGCAAGGACATTCGTTGTGGGTGTATTTGCCTGGACCTCCTCCTCTTTTCTATATCATTGCAAGCTCCTGATGTGTTGATTGCAGCCCAAAAGGCCTAGAGCTATCATTCAACTCCCCGTGGTTATTTTGCATCTTATATCTCTTGTTTGAGATATTTGCATATGTATGTGTGTGTGTGCATATAGACAGAGGGGATAAAGGTGGCTTTGAGTTTTATGGGCTTGAGCATCCAGCAGGCTTGTGTGTATTAGAAAGGAGTGAGTGGAGACAAGTGGCTTGCATGGCTTGATGTGCCATTGGAGTGAGCAAGGCAACATTTATGAAGGGATTCAGGGAAACCAGTTAGATGAACTTGAGTCCTGGAGGTGCACTGCCTGCACTCTGAAGGATGGGTGAGGATGTTGCAGCTCAGAGGATTGTCTGAACTGAGTTGTCAGCACACTTCTGGCCAGACAGCTGTTGAGCAAATAATGGTGAATGCCTTTCTCTTCGTTTTTAGTCACCCTACCTTGGTGGGGACATACATACATATACATACAGTAATTAGAATTGTTGTAATCAGAATTTCAATTATAATGTACATACTGTAGATCAAATATTTTTATTTTTCTTACTTTTTTAATTGATAATTTACATGTGATATAATGATCAAATATTCCATTGACAATGTTTTTATAATTATATGCAAGCTTTTGAGGCATCTGTGGGTGAGGGGGTCTAGAGCATCACTTGGGGACCTTGCCAGCCTCCCCAACATGGTTTTGAATACTGATGACTGTGATTATATATATACATTCAGTGAAGGGCTCTTGATCCAAGGAACTGCCACTGACTTCTTGTTTCTTGCATTGAACCCTGATGCTTCTCATTGGTAGCACACTCAGCTCACACACTGAGGTCCATGGTGCAATCCCTGGTACAGGTGGAAACATTAGGACATTAAGACACCTGCTGTCCATGTTCACCTAACAGTAAGTAGGTACCTGGGTGTTAGTGGACTGGTGTGGGTGGCATCCTGGGTGTTAGTGGACTGGTGTGGGTGGCATCCTGGGTGTTAGTGGACTGGTGTGGGTGGCATCCTGGGTGTTAGTGGACTGGTGTGGGTGGCATCCTGGGTGTTAGTGGACTGGTGTGGGTGGCATCCTGGGTGTTAGTGGACTGGTGTGGGTGGCATCCTGAGTGTTAGTGGACTGGTGTGGGTGGCATCCTGGGGGACAACCTAAGTTGTGGGAAATGCTCTACATAACCAGTAATTTTCTATATAGTATGTCATTGGTGTCAGCTATGGTCTGTATAAGTTGTATCACGTACTGGTAGAAATAAACAATATTATTATCATTCTCGAGGTGCCATATGGCTTGTGTGGGTTTAGCACTTCCCCACTAAATCAAACTAAGCGAACCTGGAGGGTTAAACCCCACCCGGGTTCAAACCCCACCCGTGGTATGGTTTGTCAACGCCCCCGCGGCCCTGTCCATGACCAGGCCTCATGGTGAATCAGGGACTGATCAACCAGGCTGTTACTGCTGGCCACACATAGACCAATGTATGAACCACCTCTATTAACTTTTATTTTCAATCTTCCTTAAATCATATACGGAAAATGTTGCATAAACCGAGAAGTCGTTGTTTACTTCTGGTCATGGTCTGAAATATGTGATTTATCCATTGAATTATCCTTTAGGTGAGACAAGGTAAGTTTATGTAGGTACAGTAACATAATATAGTAAGATATATGTAAATTACCAACCAGAATAACACAAAAAAGTCAGTTGAAGTGACTTAACCTTACTCCGCCAGCGGTAGCTAGATATGAGATTTGTGTGTTTTTGTTTAATATTTGATGCTTCTTTGTATGTATACCTCGAGGGAGGTTCCTTGATGCTGCTGAGGGCTCTTGATCCAAGGAATTTGATACAAATCATAATTAAACAACCAAAATACCATCAATCCCCCCCAGGGGTTATATAACCTCCAGTGGCTTAAATATCAGCCAAAAAAAATAATATAAACCACCATTAAACAAAACACGATTATTATTATCAGAAAATCATTAAAAAAAACTCATTTTTCCCGGTAATTATTTACCAGTTCCAGAAAAATTATGTCAGAAGATCAAACGTTGATAATTGTTGACAAAAACAACAGTTGGCAACACTGAGGCGGCGACACCACCAACCTTCTCAATATCATGTAATATTTTATACTTTTTTACCCCTCAAGGGAAGGTTCCTTGATGTTGGTGAGGGGCTCTTGATTTAGGGAATTGGATCTGTGTTCCAGTTCCCTGAATTAAGCCTGAATGTCTTCCACATCCCCCCCCCAGGTGCTGTATAATCCTCCGGGTTTAGCGCTTCCCCATTGATGATAATAATACACTTTTTTCAACATTTTCCACCATTTTTTTGCCATTTTTGGGTGATATTAGAGGCTGCTGGAGCCGGACATGAGGCGGTAGTGATTATTATCTTATTTACCCGGTTAATGGAGTTTTTTTTCCCAGGTTTTATTGTTATTTTGGGTGACTCGGGTTTTTTTTTTTTTTATCCCTCAGGGAAGTTTTTTTTTTTTTTTTTGATGGTGGGGATTTTGATCCAGGGGATTGGATCTGTGCTCTGGGTCCCTGAGTTGAATCTTGAATATCTTCCATCTCCCCCACCCCACGTGTTGTGTAACCCTACGGGTTTAGCGCTCCCTCATATCAGTATTTTTTTTTTTGAGACTTTTTTAATGTTAAAAATAATAATGTTAATAATAATAATGTTAATATGTTGTTAATGTTAATAATAATGATGTTAATATAAAGAATGTTAATAATAATGTTGTTAATAATAATAATAATAATAATGTTAATAATAATGTTAATAATGTTAATAATAATAATGTTAATAATGTTAATAATAATAATGTTAATGTTAATAATAATAATGTTAATAATAATGTTAATAATAATGTTAATAATAATGTTAATATAATGTTAATGTTAATAATAATGATGTTAATATAAAGAATGTTAATAATAATGTTAATGTTAATAATAATAATGTTAATAATAATAATGTTAAGATTAAGAATGTTAATAATATTAATAATGTTAATATAATGTTAATAAAAATGTTAATAATAATATTAACTGTTAATAATAATGTTATAATAATAATAATAATAATGATAATGTTAATAATGTTAATATAATGTTAATATTAAGAATGTTAATAATATTAATAATAATAATGTTAATGTTAATAATAATAATGTTAATATATGAGGGAAGTTGTAGTAGCAACTTTGATTATGTTAAGGTCCAGGAGCTGAGTCTCAACCTCTGTAACCACAAATAGCTTAAGTATGGAGTGTTGATCCAAGGGATTAGAGCTGATCTCTTCCCTGGATTAAACGTCATTACGTCCTCAGGGTGCTGTACGACCCATGTGGGTTTACCTCTCCCCCACATAAACACCCGAGACTGAAGGTTGTGCTGTGACCCATACAGGTTTAGCACTTCATGTTGTAAATGTTCTCTATTGTTACTAGAAATACACAGTATGACCCTTGTGGGTTTAGTGCTTGATTATAATACAAATATGCTCTGACCCATATGGGTTTAGTGCTTAATTTTCATTATACAAATACACTGTGACCCTTATGGGTTTAGTGCTTAATATTGTTTATAATAATATTAGAAATGTGCTTTGACCCTTGTGGGTTTAGTGCTTAGTTTTAATTGTTGTAGTATTACTAACAATAATATAACAGTACGTATTTATTTACTCGGCAAATAACTACCATAAGCGATTATTTGTTGAAATATTACGTCAGATGCAGCGTACGGACATTTGTCATTAATGACTTGTTATTGGTTGTCAGGTGAGTGCGTCAGGAAGGGGATGTCGGTGTTGCGATGGCTGGTGAGGAGAGCGCCCCTCGGACGATCGTTAACCCTCGTTGGCCACAGACGAACTGACTTGCTCCGGTACATCGCCCGTCACGCTTGCTGCGCCGTGGGTCTGAGGTCCGACTCTGGGGTCTGTGACTGCAGGAGACTTGCTGGCGTCTCCCCGAGGTTTCACTCTTGTTTCGCCGACTGGAGTTACGCTAATGGCACCCCGAAACGTAAAGGTGTTATACATGTATTTGAGAAGTCGTTGCAGAATTATTGTGCTGGAGTCCAAGTGAATTCTTTCAGCAGAATTTCAAATTCCACCGACCCCCAACTAAAAAATATACGTGATAAACGGCCAGATACTGTAGGCGTAGATTTATCCCTGGATTACGGACCAAATCCGACCATTCCTCAAAGACTCATACAAAATGTGCCGAAGACATTGCGAGGTTACTTACAGCTGATGAGACTCGATCGCCCTATTGGGTCGTGGCTCTTGTTCTGGCCGTGTGGCTGGAGCATCGCTCTGGCAGCACCGCCGGGATGCTTGCCAGACTTCAGCATGCTGGCGCTCTTTGCGTTTGGAACGCTGGTGATGCGCGGCGCTGGCTGCACCATCAATGACATGTGGGACAGAGACTATGATAGTAAGGTATGAAAGATTTTTAACTCTTAAATTGTCCAAACGTAGATTTGCGTTCACGTGCATAACACTCCGAACGTAGATCTACGTTTTTTTTTTTTACATTTGAACGCATGTAAAATAAAACAGATCTACGTTTAGGCAGTTTAAGGGTTAATTTGATTTTGACGAATTCTCTTTTGCATATTTAAGTATTGTATAGTCGAGCTTTTTTTTTTTTGAGACTTGGGATGTGAGTTTAATAATCATAATAATAATAATAATTCTCCATGGGGGAAGTATGAAGAATCCTTCCTCTGTAAGTCTGCCGTAAGAGGCGACTAATATGCCAGGAGCGAAGGCCTAGTAGCCCCGTCTGTATAAATTAATAAATTTAAAAAGAGAAACTTCCATATATCTTTTTAAATTTAGTAATTTAGTGACTCAAAAAGAAAAACTTTAATTTTTCTTTTTAGGTCACCCGACCTCGGTGGGATACGGCCGGTGCGTGGAAAAATAATAATAATAATATACCACTTTCATTTCAACATAACTATGTGGTTACACCCATATTTAAATAAATTACCTAAAATCATGTTTATAGTATTGAAAAGTTCTTGTTGTCTCGTACATGTTTATTTCCCCGTCACCTCACATCTGCTGTAAGGTGTAACGAGGAGTAATCTCACTCCTCGTTGAAGAGTGAGATTACGCGTCATAACACAGAGATTTTTATTGTAGCCTTAATAAGTGCGTTTATTTAGGTAGAGGTACACATAAATACAGTTACACAAATTATCATACATAGTAATGTGTGTAAAGTAACCACCAGGATAACCAAAAAAAAGTTAGTGACCATTCACACAGGAATCACCATTCTAGGTTATAATCATTTAATCAGTGCTATGTGATTTTTTTGGGTTTAGCACTTATTTTTAATACAGTTTAATAATAATAATAATAATAATACATAATACATTCCAATGATTTTTAGGACTTAACGTGCTGTTGGAGTGTGAGCAAAGTAACATTTATGAAGGGGTTCAGGGAAACCGGCAGGCCGGACTTGAGTCCTGGAGATGGGAAGTATAGTGCCTGCACTCTGAAGGAGGGGTGTTAATGTTGCAGTTTAAAAACTGTAGTGTAAAGCACCCTTCTGGCAAGACAGTGATGGAGTGAATGATGGTGAAAGTTTTTCTTTTTCGGGCCACCCTGCCTTGGTGGACCACCCTGCCTTGGTGGACCACCCTGCCATGGTGACCACCCTGCCTTGGTAGACCACCCTGCCTTGGTGGGCCACCCTGCCTTGGTGGACCACCCTGCCTTGGTGGACCACCCTGCCTTGGTGGGCCACCCTGCCTTGGTGGACCACCCTGCCTTGGTGGACCACCCTGCCTTGGTGGACCACCCTGCCTTGGTGGACCACCCTGCCTTGGTGGACCACCCTGCCTTGGTGGACCACCCTGCCTTGGTGGGCCACCCTGCCTTGGTGGACCACCCTGCCTTGGTGGACCACCCTGCCTTGGTGGACCACCCTGCCTTGGTGGACCACCCTGCCTTGGTGGGCCACCCTGCCTTGGTGGACCACCCTGCCTTGGTGGACCACCCTGCCTTGGTGGACCACCCTGCCTTGGTGGGCCACCCTGCCTTGGTGGACCACCCTGCCTTGGTGGACCACCCTGCCTTGGTGGACCACCACCCTGCCTTGGTGGACCACCCTGCCTTGGTGGACCACCCTGCCTTGGTGGACCACCCTGCCTTGGTGGACCACCCTGCCTTGGTGGGAATCGGCCGATGTGTTAACCCTTAAACGCTCCAAACAGATCGACATTCAAATTCGTAGCTACAAAAGTAGATCTACTTTTTTTTGCGTACTTTCAGATGTTGAAAAAACGTATATATACGTTTGGACCGTTTAAGGGTTAAGAAATAAAATAATACATAATATCAAGATATTTGTATATGCTATCTAAGTTTTTGTTGCATTTTTTTAATAGTGCTGCGACAGAGTTGTGTTGCATGGAGTCGTGTTAAAAGAGGGAGTAGTTCCATGTAGGAAATGTAATTGTGACGAGATACTTGGTTGTAACAGGTGACCAGAACTGCGGGACGACCTCTAGCCAGCGGCACACTATCAATGTTTGATGCTCTTGTGTGTCTAGGCACACAACTCAGCTTGGGCTGTTTGGTGCTTCTGCAGCTTAATTGGTATGCGGTGCTGCTTGGTGCCAGCTCTCTAGGTAAGATATTTACCGTTACATCATTATACATAGGAAGCACTTAACCCATAAGGGTCGTACAGCACCTGGGGAATGGGAGGTAATAAGATTTGATCTTAGGAAGGGAGAGTATCTCCAATTCCTTTGATCAAGTGAGTGTTAGCGTCAAGGCATCTTTGTTTTGTTACTGAAGCATTAGTGGCTAGATGTATGTTACGGCTATTGTTTACATGTGTAATAATAATAATAGTAATGCAGTGGAACCTTGGTACTCAAACAGCTCCCTACTTAACCCTTTGAGGGTCGACAGGCCCTCTCCGAAACTCGTTCTCAGGGTCGGCCAAATTTAAAAAAAAAAAAAATTATTTTCTCTTATGAAAAGATAGAGAATCTTTTCCCGATCATAAAGACACCAAAAGTTTGAAATTTGATAGAAAACTTACGGAATTATGCTCTTGCAAAGTTAGCGGTCTCGGCGATGTTTACGCATCGGCGATTTTGCCCACTTTGAGCCCCATTTTCGGCCAATTTCACTGTACTAGTCGACAAAAAACATGAATATTTCGCTAGAACTCCATTTTTTCTATCGAATGGGTGCAAGAAACCACCCATTTATAAATTCAACTATCCAGTACAGTGGTCAGAATTTAGCAATTTTGCCAATTTCACACAAATTTCAAAAGATGCCAATTTCCGAATAGGGTCCAGAATAAACAAGAAAGACATTCCTGGCACTAAAATGACATTTTCTCTAGTCATTAGTCACGTCTCAAGGCCCCTCTTATATTCTTTTGCTTTCCACTTTGAATTTTTATTCTCACAAAAAATATAAGATTTACTGTTATGCAGACTACTGCATTAGTGTAAAAAATGGTATAAATATTATTGGTGCACTTGTGAAAGAATATTAGACTCACCAGTTGACGTGTATTGCACGCTTGGCACGATTTGTTTACTTTTGAAGTTTGGTAAAAATCGAACATTTCTGCTACTTTGAGCTCAATTTCAAGGCACCTTTCATTGTAAAACCAGTCAAAATCATCTCAATTTCAGTAATATGTCTTCCATTCTATAAAATGAGACCAAGAAAACTAGAATACAACAATAAATACCATACGAAAATACACTGCAAAGTCGCTGATTTATTAAAAAAAAATGGTCAAAGTTTTTTTTTTCTCATTATGCACTGTGTGCTGCAGGATTTTTTTTAGACTGTGCACACTGACCACATAGACCCATTCTTTCATATGAAGGCCTACCAGCTTTCTCCCACTAGATTTGAGGCCGCTAGAATTTATGAGTACTAGTACGTCAAAAACCCCTACGCGTAAGACGTACTAGTACGACGAAAACCCTCAAAGGGTTAAACAAAGCTCGGCACTCGACCAAACGAACATGACCTGCCAGTGCTTTTTTGTAAACTATTTTGTGTTTCTTTGCATTTTTCGGTGTTTTTTATATTGTATAAATAAGTCACCATGGGGCCTACGAAAATTAGTGATAACAGTCAACCAAAAAGAAAGTTGGTTTGGAAGAATTCGTTCGATACTTAAACGGATTGGCACTTGAACAGCCTTCTGGAACAAATTACAGTGGTACCCCGAGTTTTGTACAGCTCCCAACGGACTAATCAAATTTACATTTTTTCTTTTGGGAACAAATTCGTTCAGTAACGGCACTCGAACAGCCCTCTGGGACGAATTATGGCCAAAACTCGGAGTACCACTGTAAGTTTAAGTACTGAGGTTCCACTGTATTTAGGGATTTAATAATTCTTGAGCGCTTGTCTTTTCAAAAACTTCACAAATGCTCAATCAAACCAGAAATATTATCAACAGTAAAAAAGAATACTGTACTAAAGTGTATGTGAAGACTGTAGAACTATAAACCATAAAAACACAAGGACATAACGTGAAGTTTACATTGAAGATATTGCTGCGTAGGTCTAGTAGTGCTCTACCCCTTGATGAAGCGCGTGACATACTGGCCGCAGCTCATGCTGGGGTTTACGTTCAACTGGGGAGCACTGCTGGGCTGGTCTGCTGTCCACGGCTCCTGCGATTGGAACGTTTGTCTTCCACTCTACACGGCTGGCATAGCGTGGACTCTCATATACGACACAATTTATGCGCATCAGGTAAATGTTGTCTACTTGCATGTGGCTTTGTACTGTATTAGTAAACAGTGACTTAAGATAGGATAAGATTTGTTTGTTCTTTTAACCCAGAGGGTTAGTCACCCAGGATAACCCAAGAAAGTCAGTGCATCATCAAGGAACTGTCTGTCTTATTTCCATTGTGGTCTTTCAATCTTGTTCCCCAGGATCTTACCCACACCAGTTGACTGACACCCAGAACATACTGCTAGGTGAACCGGGACAGGAAACATACCCAGCATTTTCGCCCTTGCCAGGGATCAAGCCACGGACACTTGAGTGTGTGAGGCGAGTACACTGCCAACCAAGCCACGGGACATCTGATTTATCATTGTATTTGCTAACCTTACCTTCAGATAACTTGGTTATATTAAACTGCATGTTTTGCTGGCATCAAGGTGGCATCCCAGTCGAAGGAACTTACATGTACAATATATTATGGTCTTAGCCTCTCAAGGGAGGTTCCTTGACACTGATGAAGGGCTCTTGATCTAGGGAATTGGATCTGTTCTCCGATTCCCTGAATTGAGCCTGAATACCTTCCATATCCTCCACCATATGCGCTGTATAATCCTACAGGTTTAGTGCTCCCCCATAATTATATTATGGTCTGTTTACAGTGAATTTTTTTTTAAATGTGCTGGCCATTTCCTACCAAGGTAGAGTGACCCAAAAAAGAAACACACTCACCATCATTCACACTATCACAGTCTTGCCAGAGGCGCACAGATACGATACTTGCAATGTCACTCTACACAGCAAATAGTTGTTTTGGTGTTTACAGTGATATTGCAATAAATGTATGCAAATGAGCAATGTGAAGACTGCTTGATCATTGCTCTTCCAACACTTATTATTTACAGCGGAGTTTCTTAAGTATTTACAAATTGATTTTTGTCATTACTGTATTTTTGTATTACAGTATGTACGTTTTTTTTTTTTTTAACACATCGACCATTTTCCACCAAGGCAGGGTGACCCAAAAAGAAAGAAAAACCCCCAAAAGAAAGGAAAAAACTCATCATCATTCAACACTTTCACCTTGCTCATACATAATCATTGTCTTTGCAGAGGTGCTCAGATATAACAGCTTAGACGTCCCTCTAAACTGACAATATCCCAAACCCTTCCTTTAAAGTGCAAGCATTGTACTTCCCATTTCCAGGGCTCGAGTCCAGCTAACTGGTTTTTCCTGAATCCCTTCACAAAATATTACCCTGGTCACACTCCAACAGCTTGTCGGGTCCCAATAACCATTTACTCCTAACATGCATGCTTGCTGGAAGTCCAAGCCCCTTGTCCACAAAACCTCCTTTACCCCCTCTTTCCAACCTTTTTGGGGACGACCACTACTCCGCCTTCCTTCCCCAATAGGTTTATACACACTCCAAGTCATTCTACTTTGTTGCATTCTCTCTAAGCGACCAAACCACCTCAATAGCCCTGCTTCAGTCCTTTGACTAATACTTTTAGTAACTCCACACCTCCTCCTAATTTCCACACCAAGAATTCCCTGCATAATATTTACACCACACACTGCCCTTAGACACAACATCTCCACTGCCTCCAGCTGCCTCCTTGCCGCAGTATTTACAACCCAAGCTTCACACCCATATAAGAGTGTTGGTACCACTATACTCTCATACATTTCCTTCTTTGCCTCCATGGATAATGTTCTTTGTCTCCATAAATACCTCAACGCACCACTCCTTTTTTCCTTCGTCAATTCTGTGGTTAACCTCATCCTTCATAAACCCATCTGCTGACAAGTCAACTCCCAAATATATATCTGAACACATTCACTTCTTCCATACTCCCTCCCTCCAATGTGATATCCAGTTTTTCTTTATCTAAATCATTTGATACCCTCATCACCTTACTCTTATCTATATTCACTTTCAACTTTCTACCTTTACACACATTCCCAAACTCGTCCACTAACCTTTGCAACTTTTCTTTAGAATCTCCCATAAGCACAGTATCATCAGCAAAAAGTAACTGTCGATTCCCATTTTGTATTTGATTCCCCATAATTTAATCCCACTCCTCTCCCGAACACCCTAGCATTTCTTTTACAACCCCATCTATAAATATATTAAACAACCATGGTGACATTACACATTCCTGTGTAATGTCACCTACATTTCACGGGAAGTAGTCTCGCTCTCTTCTTCACACCCTAACCTGAGCCTCACTATTCCCATAAAAACTCTTTACAGCATTTAATAACTTACCACCTATTCCATATACTTGCAACATCTGCCACATTGCTCCTCTATCCACTCTATCATATGCCTTTTCTAAATCCATAAATGCAATAAAAACTTCCCTACCTTTATCTAAATACTGTTCACATATATGCTTCAGTGTAAATACTTGATCTACACATCCCCTACCCACTCTGAAACCTCCCTGCTCATCCGCAATCCTACATTCTGTCTTACCTCTAATTCTTTTAATAATAACCCTACCATACACTTTTTCCTGGTATACTCAGTAAATTTATTCCTCTATAATTTTTACAATCTCTCTTGCCCCCCTTCCCTTTATATAAAGGGACTATACATGCTCTCTGCCAATCCCTAGGTACCTTCCCCTCTTTCATACATTTATTAAACAAAAGTACCAACCACTCCAACACTATATCCCCCCCTGCTTTTAACATTTCTGTCATGATCCCATCAGTTCCAGCTGCTTTACCCCCTTTCATTCTACGTAATGCCTCACGTACCTCCACCACACTTACATTCTGCTCTTCTTCACTCCTAAAAGATGGTATACCTCCCTGGCCAGTGCATGAAATTACCGCCTCCCTTTCTTCCTCAACATTTAAAAGTTCCTCAAAATATTCTCGCCATCTACCTAATACCTCCATCTCCCCATCTACTAACTCCCCTACTCTGTTTTTAACTGACAAATCCATACATTCCCTAGGCTTTCTTAACTTGTTTATCTCCAAAATTTTTTTCTTATTCTCATTAAAATTTCTTGACAGTGCCTCTCCCACTCTATCATCTGCTCTCCTTTTGCACTCTCTCACCACTCTCTTCACCTTTCTTTTACTCTCCATATACTCTACTCTTCTTATATCACTTCTGCGTTGTTAAAACCTCTCATAAGCTACCTTTTTCTCTCTTATCTCACCCTTTACCTCATACTAAATTTTATTCCAATCTGAGGTGCAGAAATACTTAGTATGATATGGACTTCGTAAAAATTCACCAAAAATCTGTGTGACAACATTTAAAAAATAATTGTTCCAGCTGCAGTATTGATTTTTTTTATGACTATATAAAAATGTTGTAACCTCTTCATGGCTTTGTTTACCTGGAGTTTACCTGGAGAGAGTTCCGGGGGTCAACGCCCCCGTGGCCTGGTCTGTGACCAGGCCTCTTGTAATGTTTTTTACAAATCAAGTTGTTTTTATGTTCATTTTTGATAGTTTAGGCTATGGCTCTCCACATCTGTACTTAGAGCACCCCATTTGGGTTTACAGTGGACCCCCGCTTTACGATCAGCTCCCAATGCGACCAATTATGTAAGTGCGTTTGTATGTGTATGTTTGGGGGTCTGAAATGGACTAATCTACTTCACAATATTCCTTATGGGAACAAATTCGGTCAGTACTGGCGCCTGAACATACTTCTGGAATGAAAAAATATCGTAAACCGGGGGTCCACTGTATATTCTTGAATATACGGTATCTAATTTATTTTTTTCCAAATTCTGTAGCATCATACTTCTCACATTTTGGCACGAAACAAGTACTGTTCAGGTATATAACTCGTACAGCTTAGTCTTAGAGGAATCTCTGCAAAAATATTGACCTTGTCGTTAATGTTATGGTTCAGCGGGTCATTAGAATTACGAATTACATCAAGACAACTGATGGTGAATATGTTTGTTTCAGTTGCTGTGGGAAACTGCTGTGGGAAATGGCTGATGTGATAAATGAAGAATAGTGAAAAATTAGCTGATCTCAGTGTTCTGGAATCGCTATTAAGATGTATTATTTTTTATACATACAGTGGACCCCCGGTTAACGATTTTAATCCGTGCAAGAGGGCTCATCGTTATGCGAAATAATCGTTATGCGAATGAATTTTCCCCATAAGAAATAATGGAAATAAAATTAATCCGTGCAAGACGCCCAAAAGTATGAAAAAAAATTTTTTTTACCACATGAAATGTTAATTTTAATACACACAAACTGAAAAAGGCATGCACAATTACATGACACTTACTTTTATTGAAGATCTGGTGATGATTGATGGGATGGGAGGAGGGGAGAGCATTATCTTCTTACTGTTTAGAAGGGGAATCCCCTTCCATTAGGACTTGAGGTAGCAAGTCCTTTTCTGGGGTTACTTCCCTTCTTCTTTTAATGCCACTAGGACCAGCTTGAGAGTCACTGGACCTCTGTCGCACAACAAATCTGTCCATAGAGCTCTGTACCTCCCGTTCCTTCAAGACTTTCCTAAAATGGGCCATAACATTGTCATTGAAATAGTCACCAGCACGGCTTGCAACAGCTGTGTCAGGGTGATTTTCATCTATAAAGGTTTGCAGTTCAACCCACTGTGCACACATTTCCTTAATCTTTGAAGTAGGCACAATGGATTCCACAACTGGCATAGGCTTCTCAGGGTTAGCCCCAAACCCTTCAAAATCTTTCTTAATTTCCATACTAATTCTCACCCTTTTTACCACAGGGTTGGCACTAGAAGCTTTCTTGGGGCCCATGGTCACTTATTTTCCAGAAACAGCACCGAAAACACTGTAATAATACGAAATATTCCGAGTGTATGCTTGGATGTTACCGCGGAGGCTGGCTGGTAAACAATGGGACGGCCGGCACATGTGAGGGCACATTGGACGCGTCTCGGACGAAAATCGGTATGCGGGTTTTTAATCGGTATGCGCGGCAAAAATTTTGCGATAAAAGTAATCGTTATGCGGAAAAATCGCTATGCGATGCCATCGTTATGCGGGGGTCCACTGTATATGTATATATATAGATTTCATGTATGTCTTGCTACTTCTACTTACACTTAGGTCACACTACACATACATGTGCAAGCATATATATATACATACCCCTCTGGGTTTTCTTCTATTTTCTTTCTAGTTCTTGTTCTTGTCTATTTCCTATTATCTCCATGGGGAAGTGGATCAGAATTCTTCCTCTGTAAGCCATGCGTGTTGTAAGAGTTGACTAAAATGCCGGGAGCAAGGTGCTAGTAACCCCTTCTCCTGTATATATTACTAAATGTAAAAGGAGAAACTTTTGTTTTTCCTTTTGGGCCGCCCCACCTCGGTGGGATATGGCCGGTGTGTTGAAAGAAGAAAGAAAGATGTATATATATGTATATACGTATATGTATATATATGGATAAAAGGTTGATGGGTAGGCTCCAGGATGTACATGTTTATAGAGGGGCAACTGATATATCGGATCATTATTTAGTTGTAGCTACAGTTAGAGTAAGAGGTAGATGGGAAAAGAGGAAGGTGGCAACAAGAAGTAAGAGGGAGGTGAAAGTGTATAAACTAAGGGAGGAGGAAGTTCGGGTGAGATATAAGCGACTATTGGCAGAAAGGTGGGCTAGTGCAAAGATGAGTAGTGGGGGGGTTGAAGAGGGTTGGAATAGTTTTAAAAATGCAGTATTAGAATGTGGGGCAGAAGTTTGTGGTTATAGGAGGGTGGGGGCAGGAGGAAAGAGGAGTGATTGGTGGAATGATGAAGTAAAGGGTGTGATAAAAGAGAAAAAGGTAGCTTATGAGAGGTTTTTACAAAGCAGAAGTGTTATAAGAAGAGCAGAGTATATGGAGAGTAAAAGAAAGGTAAAGAGAGTGGTGAGAGAGTGCAAAAGGAGAGCAGATGATAGAGTGGGAGAGGCACTGTCAAGAAATTTTAATGAAAATAAGAAAAAATTTTGGAGTGAGTTAAGTTAAGAAAGCCTAGGGAAAATATGAATTTGTCAGTTAAAAACAGAGTAGGGGAGTTAGTAGATGGGGAGATGGAGGTATTAGGTAGATGGCGAGAATATTTTGAGGAACTTTTAAATGTTAAGGTAGAAACAGAGGCAGTAATTTCATGCACTGGTCAGGGAGGTATACCATCTTTTAGGAGTGAAGAAGAGCAGAATGTAAGTGTGGGGGAGGTACGTGAGGCATTACGTAAAATGAAAGGGGGTAAAGCAGCTGGAACTGATAGGATCATGACAGAAATGTTAAAAGCAGGGGGGGGATAGTGTTGGAGTGGTTGGTACTTTTGTTTAATAAATGTATGAAAGAGGGGAAGGTACCTAGGGATTGGCAGAGAGCATGTATAGTCCCTTTATATAAAGGGAAAGGGGACAAAAGAGACTGTAAAAATTATAGAGGAATAAGCTTACTGAGTATACCAGGAAAAGTGTACGGTAGGGTTATAATTGAAAGAATTAGAGGTAAGACAGAATGTAGGATTGCGGATGAGCAAGGAGGTTTTAGAGTGGGTAGGGGATGTGTAGATCAGGTGTTTACATTGAAGCATATATGTGAACAGTATTTAGATAAAGATAGGGAAGTTTTTATTGCATTTATGGATTTAGAAAAGGCATATGATAGAGTGGATAGAGGAGCAATGTGGCAGATGTTGCAAGTATATGGAATAGGTGGTAAGTTATTAAATGCTGTAAAGAGTTTTTATGAGGATAGTGAGGCTCAGGTTAGGGTGTGTAGAAGAGAGGGAGACTACTTCCCGGTAAAAGTAGGTCTTAGACAGGGATGTGTAATGTCACCATGGTTGTTTAATATATTTATAGATGGGGTTGTAAAGGAAGTAAATGCTAGGGTGTTTGGGAGAGGGGTGGGATTAAATTATGGGGAATCAAATTCAAAATGGGAATTGACACAGTTACTTTTTGCTGATGATACTGTGCTTATGGGAGATTCTAAAGAAAAATTGCAAAGGTTAGTGGATGAGTTTGGGAATGTGTGTAAAGGTTGAAAGTGAACATAGAAAAGAGTAAGGTGATGAGAGTATCAAATGATTTAGATAAAGAAAAATTGGATATCAAATTGGGGAGGAGGAGTATGGAAGAAGTGAATGTTTTCAGATACTTGGGAGTTGACGTGTCGGCGGATGGATTTATGAAGGATGAGGTTAATCATAGAATTGATGAGGGAAAAAAGGTGAGTGGTGCGTTGAGGTATATGTGGAGTCAAAAAACGTTATCTATGGAGGCAAAGAAGGGAATGTATGAAAGTATAGTAGTACCAACACTCTTATATGGGTGTGAAGCTTGGGTGGTAAATGCAGCAGCGAGGAGACGGTTGGAGGCAGTGGAGATGTCCTGTTTAAGGGCAATGTGTGGTGTAAATATTATGCAGAAAATTCGGAGTGTGGAAATTAGGAGAAGGTGTGGAGTTAATAAAAGTATTAGTCAGAGGGCAGAAGAGGGGTTGTTGAGGTGGTTTGGTCATTTAGAGAGAATGGATCAAAGTAGAATGACATGGAAAGCATATAAATCTATAGGGGAAGGAAGGCAGGGTAGGGGTCGTCCTCGAAAGGGTTGGAGAGAGGGGGTAAAGGAGGTTTTGTGGGTAAGGGGCTTGGACTTCCAGCAAGCGTGCGTGAGCGTGTTAGATAGGAGTGAATGGAGACGAATGGTACTTGGGACCTGACGATCTGTTGGAGTGTGAGCAGGGTAATATTTAGTGAAGGGATTCAGGGAAACCGGTTATTTTCATATAGTCGGACTTGAGTCCTGGAAATGGGAAGTACAATGCCTGCACTTTAAAGGAGGGGTTTGGGATATTGGCAGTTTGGAGGGATATGTTGTGTATCTTTATATGTGTATGCTTCTAGACTGTTGTATTCTGAGCACCTCTGCAAAAACAGTGATAATGTGCGAGTGTGGTGAAAGTGTTGAATGATGATGAAAGTATTTTCTTTTTGGGGATTTTCTTTCTTTTTTGGGTCACCCTGCCTCGGTGGGAGACGGCCGACTTGTTGAAAAAAAAAAAAAAAAAAAAAAAAAGCATTTTTTCTCTGGTTTGTAATCCTCTATTTTGTCTCTGCTACAGTCTAGTTATTTCCTTTGTAATTGTTTTGTATTTTGTGTAATTTAAATGCAAGTTTATTTCCACCATGAGAAATGGTTGACATTTAAGAACATGTTGAAAACTTATGGTTATGTAGAGCGAATGTTTTACCAGCTGTCTTTAATGTTTCCAGGACAAGTATGACGATGTGATAATTGGCATCAAGTCGACGGCACTGAAGTTCGGTGAAACAACGTGGATGTGGCTCAGTGGCTTTGGTATCTTAATGACCTCTGGTTTATTGCTCACTGGTTATAGCGCCCACCTGGCGTGGCCGTACTACCTGGCTGTAACAGCAACCGCGGCCCACATAGCAAAACAGGTGTGTGTGTGTGGGGGTAATTACCTATTTAACTATAGCGACAGAGCTATATTCATGGTGTCCATCTTTTTTTTTAAGATACTGGTTGTCTCCCACCAAGGCAAGGTGACTCAGAAAGGAAGAAAACCTTACAAAGTTGTTTTTTTTCTTTAGTGCACCAGCCATATACCACCAAGGGAGGGTAACCTTAAAGAAAAATGAAAGTTTTCCTTTTTTATTTTTTATTATCACACTGGCCGATTCCCACCAAGGCAGGGTGGCCCGAAAAAGAAAAACTTTCACCATCATTCACTCCATCACTGTCTTGCCAGAAGGGTGCTTTACACTACAGTTTTTAAACTGCAACATTAACACCCCTCCTTCAGAGTGCAGGCACTGTACTTCCCATCTCCAGGACTCAAGTCCGGCCTGTTTTATATGCAGTAATTATGATGTAAGTCTGAGAACAATAAGATATCCACACTGGCTGATAGCAGGAAGACATGAGATATGATAACATACTGCCTCTCCTCACTTAATGACGGAGTACCATTCTGGAGACCACATCATTAAATGAATTCGTCACTAAGTGAGGATCATACTATAATGGTAGTGAGTTTGTGTCAACCATCTTTGATATTGTTTTAATATCATCTTTGCACCATTTAAAACATTTCTGGTATATTTTTAAATGTTTATGCAGTAGTGTACTGTATATTGTAATGAACAGAATAGAGGAAATCAGCTCTAATATACATTATTTAGGTATGAGTACTGGTCAGAGAGCCCGTTGCAAGTTCGAGGCGTCGGTAAACGAGTACGTCACTAAGTGAGGAGAGGCTGTATAAGGTCAGAAAATGGTATGAAAAAATAAAAATTTCTCCACGGGGAAGTGGAGAAGAATCATTCCTCCAGAAGCCACGTGCGTCGTAAGAGGCGACTAAAATACAAATTTCTCATCTGTTGTACCGGTAATAATTATTTAATCTAATAAAGCACAGAACCGTCCATGGTCACGTACCAGCAATAAACTGCTAGTTAATCATTCTTAGTTTTCAAATTATTCTTTGATTTATCACTTTTTTTTCAAGAGTTTGGCTTAACACTTCTTTTTGATTA
Source organism: Cherax quadricarinatus (assembly GCF_038502225.1). Lineage (NCBI taxonomy): Eukaryota > Metazoa > Arthropoda > Malacostraca > Decapoda > Parastacidae > Cherax > Cherax quadricarinatus. The sequence continues at coordinate 9,159,918 of NC_091389.1, read as the reverse complement.
TGATAATAAATTTTCAAGAGTTTTATTATTATCTAATTAAATTATTTTGTTCCATCTATTTTTTTCCTTTAACATTGTTAGTGGCTGTAACCGAAGTTTAATGAACTTGATATATAGGAATTTTCAGAACAAGAGCTGAATTGTTTGATATTCTGCTCCTCTCCAAGTAGGCTTAATGGGCCAGTAGGTCTACTGTAGTGATCCTCCAGTCTTATCTTAAGTATTTTTTCCACTTTTTTCTAATAGCTTTTTGCACTATTTTGGCAACACTTGTCAGCAAATCACAACTTTTTTAAATAATAATGTGTACCATCTTCCATATGTCTGTCTGCTCATTTAATTTCGTGTGGTGAAATTTTAAAATTTTTTGAAAGTTAATAGGTTAATTCTATACATATGTTTAAAGCCTATGGCAGTGTATCATCTGTTCCTATGGCCTTTTTTTTTTGGGGGGGGGGGGCGATATTATTAATAATTTCTTTATTACACTTTTGTGAAAGTACAGTGGACCCCCGGTTAATGATATTTTTTCACTCCAGAAGTATGTTCAGGTGCCAGTACTGACCGAATTTGTTCCCATAAGGAATATTGTGAAGTAGATTAGTCCATTTCAGACCCCCAAACATACACGTACAAACGCACTTACATAAATACACTTACATAATTAGTCACATTCGGAGGTGATCGTTGTGCGGGGGTCCACTGTATTTCTTTTTTTTTCAGGTCGCTGTGTCTCAGTGGGAGATGGCCGACATGTTATAAAATATATATTAATGCTTTTGTTTATTGGTGCAGGTGTGGACGCTGGACATCAACAACCCCAGTGACTGTGGACAGAAGTTCCGAGCAAACCGACACATCGGTCTCCTCCTCTTCGCTGGCATCATCGGAGGAACGTTACTCAAGTCTAGACACACAAGTACAGACAACCCAGAGGACAATCCTGGCACTCCCAAGACCTCGCAAAATAACTGACCTGTCGGAAAGTCACAAACAAATAGCACTTTTAATTATAATAATGTATTATATATTTGTTCATAAAACAAACTAGTGTTGTATATTGTGATACATTATATTAATTGTCACCGAATGGTTGTTTCTAGTCACCATGTTGGGTGCCGTTGAACTTTTAAATTTTTATGTCTGTAAATAAAAGTTTGTCTATATTGATGTTGTATTGAATAAAATGATCCCATTTTCTTCTATCTACGAGGATTCTTTGCCGCCAAAATAGTCTAGTTGTTAATTTATGTGTGATATCAGAGACAGCAACCTTCAGCAACCATCTTACATGATTGGAAAACAAATGAAATGCAACTTATTTTTTTTGAACACGGTCGTCTCCTGCCGAGGCAGAGTGACCCGAAAAAGAAACACTTTCACCATCATTCACACTATCGCTGTCTTGCCGGAGGCGCACACATGTAATGGTTTAAATATCACTAAACAGCAAATATCCCAACCCTCTCCTTCAAAGTGCAGCCATTGCACTTCCCACCTCCAGGACTGGTGAGGGGCTCTTGATCTAGGGCATTGGATCTGTGTGCCAATTTTCTGAATGTCTTCCATCCACCCAACAGGCACTGTATAATCCCTATGGGTCTAGCTCTCCCTCATGATAATAATGCCACCTCCAGGAGTCAAGTCCAGCTAACCAGTTTCCCTGAATCCTTTCACCAGATATTCCCCTGTTTACACTCCAACAGCTCGTCAAGCCCCAACAACCACTCGCCTCCACTCACTCCTTTGTGCTATATGACCCTAATGGGTTTAGCACTTCTTTTTAATTATAATTATAATCCACACAGTCCTATCATGCTCACATGTGTCCGCTGGAAGTCCAAGCCCCTCACACACAAAACCACCTTTACGCCCTCCCTCCACCCTCTCCTGGGACGACCACTACCCTGCCTTTCCTCTATAGATTTATCCTCTTTATCAGCAGTGTTCTGTGACACACACTGGTTCGGCTCTTGGTTACGATTATCCTCGAATTAAATCTGAATGCTCATCATTACCCAGATAGTATATGGTGGGTTTAGTGCTTCTCAGTGTATAAAATTTCTACCCAGTTAAGAGAGACATACAGATTTTATTCTCCAAGATCACACATAGATAGAAAAATTAAATATGTTAATTGATAGATGGTATGAATGATTTAGTGATGTAAATTATCATAAGTTGTAAATACCATAGTTAAGTTAAGCAGTTTAGGCAACCTTGATGTTAACAGCTGTATAACCCTTGCAGGTTTAGTGCTTCTTCTTTATAATTGATGTTAACTAGGTCTAGAGAGGTATAACTAGGTCTAGAGAGGTATAACTAGGTCTAGAGAGTTATAACTAGGTCTAGAGAGGTATAACTAGGTCTAGAGAGGTATAACAAGGTCTAGAGAGGTATAACTAGGTCTAGAGAGGTATAACTAGGTCTAGAGAGGTATAACTAGGTCTAGAGAGGTATAACAAGGTCTAGAGAGGTATAACAAGGTCTAGAGAGGTATAACTAGGTCTAGAGAGGTATAACAAGGTCTAGAGAGGTATAACTAGGTCTAGAGAGGTATAACTAGGTCTAGAGAGGTATAACTAGGTCTAGAGAGGTATAACTAGATACAGAGAGGAATACCTAGGTATAGAGGAATAACCAGGTATAGAGAGGAATAACTAGGTATAGAGGAATAACCAGGTATAGAGAGGAATAACTAGGTATAGAGGAATAACCAGGTATAGAGAGGAATAACTAGGTATAGAGGAATAACCAGGTATAGAGAGGAATAACTAGGTATAGAGGAATAACCAGGTATAGAGAGGAATAACTAGGTATAGAGGAATAACCAGGTATAGAGAGGAATAACTAGGTATAGAGGAATAACCAGGTATAGAGAGGAATAACTAGGTATAGAGGAATAACCAGGTATAGAGAGGAATAACTAGGTATAGAGGAATAACCAGGTATAGAGAGGAATAACTAGGTATAGAGGAATAACCAGGTATAGAGAGGAATAACTAGGTATAGAGGAATAACCAGGTATAGAGAGGAATAACTAGGTATAGAGGAATAACCAGGTATAGAGAGGAATAACTAGGTATAGAGGAATAACCAGGTATAGAGAGGAATAACTAGGCCTAGAGAGGAATAACTAGGCCTAGAGAGGTATAACTAGGTCTAGAGAGGAATAACTAGGTATAGAGAGGAATAACTAGGTCTAGAGAGGAGTAACTAGGCCTAGAGAGGTATAACTAGGTCTAGAGAGGAATAACTAGGTATAGAGAGGAATAACTAGGCCTAGAAAGGAATAACTAGGCCTAGAGAGGTATAACTAGGTCTAGAGAGGAATAACTAGGTATAGAGAGGAATAACTAGGTCTAGAGAGGAATAACTAGGCCTAGAGAGGTATAACTAGGTCTAGAGAGGAAGAACTAGGTATATACACTGTGAAGTGTATATCTCAGTGTATATACACTGACAAGTGTATATACACTGACAAGTGTATATCTCAGTGTATATACACTGAGAGGTGTATATCACAGTGTATATACACTGACAAGTGTATATCTCTGTGTATATACACTGAGAGGTGTATATCTCAGTGTATATACACTGAGAGGTGTATATCTCAGTGTATATACACTGAGAGGTGTATATCTCAGTGTATATACACTGAGAGGTGTATATCTCAGTGTATATACACTGAGAGGTGTATATCTCAGTGTATATACACTGAGAGGTGTATATCTCAGTGTATATACACTGAGAGGTGTATATCTCAGTGTATATACACTGAGAGGTGTATATCTCAGTGTATATACACTGACAGGTATATATCTCAGTGTATATACACTGAGAGGTGTATATCTCAGTGTATATACACTGACAGGTGTATATATCTGTGTATATACACTGAGAGGTGTATATCTCAGTGTACTATATACATTGAGAGGTGTATATCTCAGTGTATATACACTGAGAGGTGTATATCTCAGTGTATATACACTGAGAGGTGTATATCTCAGTGTATATACACTGAGAGGTGTATATCTCAGTGTATATACACTGAGATGTGTATATCTCAGTGTATATACACTGAGAGGTGTATATCTCAGTGTATATACACTGAGAGGTGTATATCTCAGTGTATATACACTGGGAGGTATATATCTCAGTGTATATACACTGAGAGGTGTATATCTCAGTGTATATACACTGACAGGTGTATATCTCAGTGTATATACACTGAGAGGTGTATATCTCAGTGTACTATATACACTGAGAGGTGTATATCTCAGTGTATATACACTGAGAGGTGTATATCTCAGTGTATATACACTGAGATGTGTATATCTCAGTGTATATACACTGAGAGGTGTATATCTCTGTATATACACTGAGATGTGTATATCTCAGTGTATATACACTGAGAGGTGTATATCTCAGTGTATATACACTGAGAGGTGTATATCTCAGTGTATATACACTGAGATGTGTATATCTTAGTGTATATACACTGACAGGTATATATCTCAGTGTATATACACTGAGAGGTGTATATCTCAGTGTATATACACTGACAGGTATATATCTCAGTGTATATACACTGAGAGGTGTATATCTCAGTGTATATACACTGACAGGTGTATATCTCAGTGTATATACACTGAGAGGTGTATATCTCAGTGTACTATATACACTGAGAGGTGTATATCTCAGTGTATATACACTGAGAGGTGTATATCTCAGTGTATATACACTGAGAGGTGTATATCTCAGTGTATATACACTGAGAGGTGTATATCTCAGTGTATATACACTGAGAGGTGTATATCTCAGTGTATATACACTGAGAGGTGTATATCTCAGTGTATATACACTGAGAGGTGTATATCTCAGTGTATATACACTGAGAGGTGTATATCTCAGTGTATATACACTGACAGGTGTATATCTCTGTGTATATACACTGAGAGGTATATATCTCAGTGTATATACACTGAGAGGTGTATATCTCAGTGTATATACACTGACAGGTGTATATCTCTGTGTATATACACTGAGAGGTGTATATCTCAGTGTATATACACTGAGAGGTGTATATCTCAGTGTATATACACTGAGAGGTGTATATCTCAGTGTATATACACTGAGTGAATCATACACGGGAGGAAATGTCTTCATTTACGTCATATAAGTGTATGTATGTGTGTATATCCACACATGTGTGCACGCCTATGTAAACCACCTTGTGTGTGGGTGTGTGTGCACGCCCCTGTGTACGTGTAGTATTAACGTACATGTGTGCATCTCCAAGGCGTGTATATAAGAATGTATCCTATTCTCTAAGTGGATAGGTCATGTGTGTAGGTGTGTGTGTGTGTAGGTGTGTGTGTGTGTGTGTGTGTGTGTGTGTGTGTGTGTGTGTGTGTGTGTGTGTGTGTGTGTGTGTGTGTGTGTGTGTCAGCCAGCGGTGTGTACACGTGTGTGTGTCAGTCAGTGGTGTGTGTGTGGTCAGGATGAACCATAATCTCTCGTCTCTACGAGTTTACAAGACAACGGTAAGACAGAAACACTCTGTTTCACTACCACGTTTCACCCCATAGTGACGACGCACGTTTCGACCACCCACACCCCCAAAAGACCCCAAAATAGGGCCCCTAGGTGCTCCCTCAGGGGTTCCTAAAAGTCCCTCTCCTGTCTTCTCCTCTGTTTCCCCAGTTATTTTCTTATTCTTTTCTTGTATTTATGTTTTTTTAGAGAAAATAGAGAGAAATAACAGGTGGAAATTGTGTTTTTCTCTGTTTTTGTGGGTTAATATTACTGTTGTTCCCGTTGCTGTCTCCACCACTGTTTACTGTGCTGTCTCATAGGCTGTCTCCTAGGCTACCTACTAGGCTGTCTCCTAGGCTACCTACTAGGCTACCTCCTAGCCTACCTACTAGGCTGTCTCCTAGGCTACCTATTAGACTATCTCCTAGGCTGCCTCCTAGGCTACCTACTAGGCTACCTCCTAGCCTACCTACTAGGCTGTCTCCTAGGCTACCTATTAGACTATCTCCTAGGCTGTCTCCTAGGCTACCTACTAGGCTGCCTCCTAGCCTACCTACTAGGCTACCTCCTAGCCTACCTACTAGGCTGTCTCCTAGGCTACCTATTAGACTATCTCCTAGGCTGCCTCCTAGGCTACCTACTAGGCTGTCTCCTAGGCTACCTACTAGGCTGCCTCCTAGGCTACCTACTAGGCTACCTACTAGGCTGCCTACTAGGCTACCTACTAGACTATCTCCTAGGCTGTCTCCTAGGCTACCTACTAGACTATCTCCTAGGCTGTCTCCTAGGCTACCTACTAGACTATCTCCTAGGCTGTCTCCTAGGCTACCTACTAGGCTGCCTCCTAGGCTACCTACTAGGCTACCTACTAGGCTGCCTCCTAGGCTACCTACTAGACTATCTCCTAGGCTGTCTCCTAGGCTACCTACTAGGCTGTCTCCTAGGCTACCTACTAGGCTGCCTCCTAGGCTACCTAGTAGGATGCCTCCTAGACTACCTACTAGGCTGCCTACTAGGCTGCCTCCTAGGCTACCTACTAGGCTACCTACTAGGCTGCCTTCTAGGCTACCTACTAGGCTGCCTTCTAGGCTACCTACTAGGCTGCCTTTTAGGCTACCTACTAGACTATCTCCTAGGCTACCTAGGCTGTCTCCTAGGCTACCTACTAGGCTGCCTCCTAGGCTACCTACTAGGCTACCTACTAGGCTGCCTTCTAGGCTACCTACTAGGCTGCCTTCTAGGCTACCTACTAGACTACCTCCTAAGCTACCTTCTAGGCTACCTACCAGGCTGTCTCCTAGGCTACCTACTAGGCTGTCTCCTAGGCTACCTACTAGGCTGCCTCCTAGGCTACCTACTAGGCTACCTACTAGGCTGCCTCCTAGGCTACCTACTAGGCTACCTACTAGGCTGCCTTCTAGGCTACCTACTAGGCTACCTCCTAGGCTACCTACTAGGCTACCTACTAGGCTGCCTTCTAGGCTACCTACTAGGCTGCCTCCTAGGCTACCTACTAGGCTACCTACTAGGCTACCTACTAGGCTGCCTCCTAGGCTACCTACTAGGCTACCTCCTAGGCTACCTACTAGGCTACCTACTAGGCTGCCTTCTAGGCTACCTACTAGGCTGCCTCCTAGGCTACCTACTAGGCTACCTACTAGGCTGCCTACTAGGCTACCTACTAGGCTGCCTTCTAGGCTACCTACTAGGCTACCTCCTAAGCTACCTACTAGGCTACCTACTAGGCTGCCTTCCAGGCTACCTACTAGGCTACCTCCTAGGCTACCTACTAGGCTACCTACTAGGCTGCCTCCTAGGCTACCTACTAGGCTGCCTCCTAGGCTACCTACTAGGCTACCTACTAGGCTGCGTTCTAGGCTACCTACTAGGCTGCCTTCTAGGCTACCTCCTAAGCTACCTACTAGGCTACCTACTAGGCTGCTTTCTAGGCTACCTACTAGGCTACCTACTAGGCTGCCTCCTAGGCTACCTACTAGGCTGCCTCCTAGGCTACCTACTAGGCTGCCTCCTAGGCTACCTACTAGGCTACCTACTAGGCTGCCTCCTAGGCTACCTACTAGGCTGTCTCCTAAGCTACCTACAAGGCTGCCTCCTAGCCTACCTACTAGGCTACCTACTAGGCTGCCTCCTAGGCTACCTACTAGGCTGCCTCCTAGGCTACCTACTAGGCTGCCTCCTAGGCTACCTACTAGGCTGCCTCCTAGGCTACCTACTAGGCTGCCTCCAAGGCTACCTACTAGGCTGCCTCCTAGGCTACCTACTAGGCTGCCTTCTAGGCTACCTACTAGGCTGCCTCCTAGGCTACCTACTAGGCTGCCTCCTAGGCTACCTACTAGGCTGCCTCCTAGGCTACCTACTAGGCTGCCTCCTAAGCTACCTTCTAGGGTGCCTCCTAGGCTACCTACTAGGCTGCCTCCTAGGCTACCTACTAGGCTGATTCCTAGGCTATCTACTAGGCTGCCTCCTAGGCTACCTACTAGGCTGCCTCCTAGGCTACCTACTAGGCTCTCCTAGGCTACCTACTAGGCTGCCTCCTATGCTACCCACTAGGCTACCTACTAGGCTGTCTCCTAGGCTACCTACTAGGCTACCTACTAGGCTGCCTCCTAAGCTATCTACTAGGCTGCCTCCTAGGCTGCCTTCTAGGCTACCTCCTAGGCTGTCTCCTAGGCTACCTACTAGGCTACCTACTAGGTTGCCTCCTAGGCTACCTACTAGGCTGCCTCCTAGGCTACCTACTAGGCTACCTAATAGGCTGCCTCCTAGGCTGCTTCCTAGGCTACCTACTAGGCTACCTACTAGGCTACCTACTAGGCTGCGTTCTAGGCTACCTACTAGGCTGCCTTCTAGGCTACCTCCTAAGCTACCTACTAGGCTACCTACTAGGCTGCTTTCTAGGCTACCTACTAGGCTACCTACTAGGCTGCCTCCTAGGCTACCTACTAGGCTGCCTCCTAGGCTACCTACTAGGCTGCCTCCTAGGCTACCTACTAGGCTACCTACTAGGCTGCCTCCTAGGCTACCTACTAGGCTGTCTCCTAAGCTACCTACAAGGCTGCCTCCTAGCCTACCTACTAGGCTACCTACTAGGCTGCCTCCTAGGCTACCTACTAGGCTGCCTCCTAGGCTACCTACTAGGCTGCCTCCTAGGCTACCTACTAGGCTGCCTCCTAGGCTACCTACTAGGCTGCCTCCTAGGCTACCTACTAGGCTGCCTCCTAGGCTACCTACTAGGCTGCCTCCTAGGCTACCTACTAGGCTGCCTACTCTAGGGCTACCTACTAGGCTGCCTCCTAGGCTACCTACTAGGCTGCCTCCTAGGCTACCTACTAGGCTGCCTCCTAAGCTACCTTCTAGGGTGCCTCCTAGGCTACCTACTAGGCTGCCTCCTAGGCTACCTACTAGGCTGCCTCTTAGGCTGCCTCCTAGGCTACCTACTAGGCTACCTACTAGGGTGCCTCCTAGGCTACCTACAAGGCTGCCTCCTAGGCTACCTACTAGGCTACCTATTAGGCTACCTCCTAGGCTGCCTCCTAGGCTGTCTCCTAGGCTACCTACTAGGCTACATACTAGGCTGCTTCCTAGGCTACCTACTAGGCTGCCTCCTAGGCTATCTACTAGGCTGTCTCCCTACTAAGCTACCAAGTAGGCTGCCTCCCAGGCTACCTACTAGGCTGCCTCCTAAGCTACCTACTAGGCTGCCTCCTAGGCTACCTACTAGGCTACCTACTAGGGTGCCTCCTAGGCTACCTACTAGGCTGCCTCCTAGGCTACCTACTAAGCTGTCTCCTAGGCTACCTACTAGGCTGCCTCCTAGGCTACCTACTAGGCTGCCTCCTAGGCTACCTACTAGGCTGCCTCCTAGGCTACCTACTAGGCTGTCTCCTAGGCTACCTACTAGGCTGTCTCCTAGGCTACCTACTAGGCTGTCTCCTAGGCTACCTACTAGGCTGCCTCCTAGGCTACCTACTAGGCTGCCTCCCAGGCTACCAACTAGGCTGCCTCCCAGGCTACCCACTAGGCTGCCTCCTAGGCTACCTACTAGGCTGCCTCCTAGGCTACCTACTAAGCTGCCTCCTAGGCTACCTACTAGGCTTCCTCCTAGGCTACCTACCAGGCTGCCTCCTAGGCTACCTACTAGGCTGCTTCCTAGGCTACCTACTAGGCTGTCTCCTAGGCTACCTACTAGGCTGTCTCCTAGGCTACCTACTATGGCTGCCTTCTAGGCTACCTACTAGGCTGCCTCCTAGGCTACCTACTAGGCTGCCTCCTAGGCTACCTACTAGGCTGCCTCCTAGGCTACCTACTAGGCTGCCTCCTAGGCTACCTACTAGGCTGCCTCCTAGGCTACCTACTAGGCTGTTTCCTAGGCTACCTACAAGGCTGCCTCCTAGGCTACCTACTAGGCTGCCTCCTAGGCTACCTACTAGGCTGTTTCCTAGGCTCCCTACAAGGCTGCCTCCTAGGCTACCTACTAGGCTGCCTCCTAGGCTACCTACTAGGCTGTCTCCTAGGCTACCTACTAGGCTGCCTCCTAATCTACCTACTAGGCTGTCTACTAGGCTACCTACTAGGCTGTCTCCTAGGCCACCTACTAGGCTGTCTACTAGGCTACGTACTAGGCTGCCTTCTAATCCACCTACTAGGCTGTCTCCTAGGCTACCTACTAGGCTGTCTACTTGGCTACCTACTAGGCTGTCTCCTAGGCCACCTACTAGGCTGTCTACTAGGCTACGTACTAGGCTGTCTCCTAGGCCACCTACTACTCTGTCTACTAGGCTACTTACTAGGCTGTCTACTAGGCTACCTACTAGGCTGTCTACTAGGCTACGTACTAGGCTGTCTCCTAGGTCACCTACTAGGCTGTCTACTAGGCCACCTACTAGGCTGTCTACTAGGCTACCTACTAGGCTGTCTACTAGGCTACCTACTAGGCTGTCTACTAGGCCACCTACTAGGCTGTCTACTGGGCTACCTACTAGGCTGTCTCCTAGGCCGCCTACTAGGCTGTCTACTAGGCTGTAATGCCGGTGTTGAGTTGCATCCTGGGGGATGATAGCTAGCCATCCTGGGGGATGATAGCTAGCCATTCTGGGGGATGATAGCTAGCCATCCTGGGGATGATAGCTAGCCATCCTGGGGGATGATAGCTAGCCATCCTGGGGGATGATAGCTAGCCATCCTGGGGGATGATAGCTAGCCATCCTGGGGGATGATAGCTAGCCATCCTGGGGGATGATAGCTAGCCATCCTGGGGATGATAGCTAGCCATCCTGGGGGATGATAGCTAGCCATCCTGGGGGATGATACCAAGCCATCCTGGGGGATGATAGCTAGCCATCCTGGGGATGATAGCTAGCCATCCTGGGGGATGATAGCTAGCCATCCTGGGCGATGATAGCTAGCCATCGTGGGGAATGATGCCAAGCCATCCTGGGGGATGATGCCAAGCCATCCTGGGGGATGATGCCAAGCCATCCTGGGGGATGATGCCAAGCCATCCTGGGGGATGATGCCAAGCCATCCTGGGGGATGATGCCAAGCCATCCTGGGGGATGATCCCAAGCCATCCTGGGGGATGATGCCAAGCCATCCTGGGGGATGATGCCGAGCCATCCTGGGGGATGATGCCAAGCCATCCTGGGGGATGATCCCAAGCCATCCTGGGGGATGATGCCAAGCCATCCCCTGGATAGTAACTACCATTCCCCAGGTCAAACTTGATTACAGCTCTTGGCCCCTCAGGCGCAGCATAACACCGAGATGAGACCTCAAAGTCTTCCTGCTGAAGGAGAGGAAGGGGGAGGCCTAGGGGGAGGTCTAGGGGGACGTCTTGGGGAGGACTAGGGGGAGGACTAGGGGGAGGACTAGGGGGAGGAGGAGAAGGATTTATCATGCGGTGTTGCCATACTTATCAAGGGTATCCTTCGGGGTCAGGTATATCCTAAAATCCTATCTCAAGACACAGAGTTTGGGTAGAGGGATGTTTAGTAGGATTAAGGATTCTTGTAGCCCTGTGTGGCAGCCTCCAGAAGAGTCCTTGGCCCCTCTGGCGTCCTGAAGGACGTGCAGGTGTGGCAGTGGAGTGGGATAGGTAGGAATGGAGAGTTGTGGAGGTGGGAGGAGTTGACTTTACAAGATGTTGGAGGGACGTCCCTGGGGTAGGGACGTCTCTGGGGTAAGGGACACGGTGTGTCACCTGACCCGACCATCCTACAGGGAGATCATTGGTGATGCAGGTGGATCAGGACGCTTGGGGTGTCCTACAAGAATGCTAACAGAGTGTAGGACACCCCAGGTGTCCCCTAGGTGTGCCACACCCCGTCCTTCCTTAACCACAACATACACTAAATTCAGCCTTGTTCTGGTACACTAACAGGGCTGTTGTACCCTTGTTAGGATAACCCAGGGTAGGGAGGGTTAGCCAGCCAGGATAACCCAGGGTAGGGAGAGTTAGCCAGCCAGGATAACCCAGGGTAGGGAGGGTTAGTCAGCCAGGATAACCCAGGGTAGGGAGGGTTAGCCAGCCAGGATAACCCAGGGTAGGGAGGGTTACTCACCCAGGATAACCCAGGGTAGGGAAGGTTAGCCAGCCAGGATAACCCAGGGTAGGGAGGGTTAGCCAGCCAGGATAACCCAGGGTAGGGAAAGTTAGCCAGCCAGGATAACCCAGGGTAGGGAGGGTTAGCCAGCCAGGATAACCCAGGGTAGGGAGGGTTAGCCAGCCAGGATAACCCAGGGTAGGGAGGGTTAGCCAGCCAGGATAACCCAGGGTAGGGAGAGTTAGCCAGCCAGGATAACCCAGGGTAGGGAGGGTTAGCCAGCCAGGATAACCCAGGGTAGGGAGAGTTAGCCAGCCAGGATAACATAGGGTAGGGAGGGTTAGCCAGCCAGGATAACCCAGGGTAGGGAGAGTTAGCCAGCCAGGATAACCCAGGGTAGGGAGGGTTAGCCAGCCAGGATAACCCAGGGTAGGGAGAGTTAGCTAGCCAGGATAACCCAGGGTAGGGAGGGTTAGCCAGCCAGGATAACCCAGGGTAGGGAGAGTTAGCCAGCCAGGATAACCCAGGGTAGGGAGGGTTAGCCAGCCAGGATAACCCAGGGTAGGGAGAGTTAGCCAGCCAGGATAACCCAGGGTAGGGAGGGTTAGCCAGCCAGGATAACCCAGGGTAGGGAGGGTTAGCCAGCCAGGATAACCCAGGGTAGGGAGAGTTAGCCAGCCAGGATAACCCAGGGTAGGGAGGGTTAGCCAGCCAGGATAGCCCAGGGTAGGGAGGGTTAGTCAGCCAGGATAACCCAGGGTAGGGAGTGTTAGCCAGCCAGGATAACCCAGGGTAGGGAGAGTTAGTCAGCCAGGATAACCCAGGGTAGGGAGGGTTAGCCAGCAAGGATAACCCAGGGTAGGGAGGGTTAGTCACCCAGGATAACCCAGGGTAGGGAGTGTTAGCAAGCCAGGATAACCCAGGGTAGTGAGTGTTAGCCACCCAGGATAACCCAGGGTAGGGAGTGTTAGCTAGCCAGGATAACCTAGGGTAGTGTTAGCCAGCCAGGATAACCCAGGGTAGTGTTAGCCACCCAGGATAACCCAGGGTAGTGTTAGCCAGCCAGGATAACCCAGGGTAGTGTTAGCCAGCCAGGATAACCCAGGGTAGTGTTATCCAGCCAGGATAACCCAGGGTAGTGTTAGCCAGCCAGGATAACCCAGGGTAGTGTTAGCCAGCCAGGATAACCCAGGGTAGTAGTCACCCAGGATAACCCAGGGTAGTGTTAGTCACCCAGGATAACCCAGAGTAGTGTTAGTCACCCAGGATAACCCAGGGTGGTGTTAGTCACCCAGGATAACCCAGGGTAGTGTTAGTCACCCAGGATAACCCATGGTAGTGTTAGTCACCCAGGATAACCCAGGGTAGTGTTAGTCACCCAGGATAACCCAGGGTAGTGTTAGCCACCCAGGATAACCAAGGATAACCCAGGGTAGTATTAGTCACCCAGGATAACCCAGGGTAGTGTTATTCACCCAGGATAACCCAGGGTAATGTTAGCCACCCAGGATAACCCAGGGTAGTGTTAGTCACCCAGGATAACCCAGGGTAGTGTTAGTCACCCAGGATAACCCAGGGTAGTGTTAGTCACCCAGGATAACCCAGGGTAGTGTTAGTCACCCAGGATAACCCAGGGTAGTGTTAGTCACCCAGGATAACCCAGGGTAGGGAGGGTTAGCCAGCCAGGATAACCCAGGGTAGGGAGGGTTAGTCACCCAGGATAACCCAGGGTAGGGAAGGTTAGCCAGCCAGGATAACCCAGGGTAGGGAGTGTTAGCCAGCCAGGATAACCCAGGGTAGTGAGTGTTAGCCACCCAGGATAACCCAGGGTAGGGAGTGTTAGCTAGCCAGGATAACCTAGGGTAGTGTTAGCCAGCCACGATAACCCAGGGTAGTGTTAGCCACCCAGGATAACCCAGGGTAGTGTTAGCCAGCCAGGATAACCCAGGGTAGTGTTAGCCAGCCAGGATAACCCAGGGTAGTGTTATCCAGCCAGGATAACCCAGGGTAGTGTTAGCCAGCCAGGATAACCCAGGGTAGTGTTAGCCAGCCAGGATAACCCAGGGTAGTAGTCACCCACGATAACCCAGAGTAGTGTTAGCCACCCAGGATAACCCAGAGTAGTGTTAGGCACCCAGGATAACCCAGAGTAGTGTTAGGCACCCAGGATAACCCAGAGTAGTGTTAGGCACCCAGGATAACCCAGGGTAGTGTTAGTCACCCAGGATAACCCAGGGTAGTGTTAGTCACCCAGGATAACCCAGGGTAGTGATAGCCACCGATGATAACCCAGGATAACCCAGGGTAGTGTTAGTCACCAGGATAACCCAGGGTAGTGTTAGTCACCCAGGATAACCAAAGGGTAATGTTAGCCACCCAGGATAACCCAGGGTAGTGTTAGTCACCCAGGATAACCCAGGGTAGTGTTAGTCACCCAGGATAACCCAGGGTAGTGTTAGTCACCCAGGATAACCCAGGGTAGTGTTAGTCACCCAGGATAACCCAGGGTAGTGTTAGTCAACCAGGATAACCCAGGGTAATGTTAGTCACCCAGGATAACCCAGGGTAGTGTTAGTCACCCAGGATAACCCAGGGTAATGTTAGTCACCCAGGATAACCCAGAGTAATGTTAGTCACCCAGGATAACCCAGGGTAATGTTAGTCACCCAGGATAACCCAGGGTAGTGTTAGCCACCCAGGATAACCCAGGGTAGTGTTAGCCAGCCAGGATAACCCAGGGTAGTGTTAGTCACCCAGGATAACCCGGGTAGTGTTAGTCACCCAGGATAACCCAGGGTAGTGTTAGTCACCCAGGATAACCCAGGGTAGTGTTAGTCACCCAGGATAACCCAGGGTATTGTTAGCCACCCAGGATAACCCAGGGTAGTGTTAGTCACCCAGGATAACCCAGGGTAGTGTTAGCCAGCCAGGATAACCCAGGGTAGTGTTAGTCACCCAGGATAACCCAGGGTAGTGTTAGTCACCCAGGATAACCCAGGGTAATGTTAGTCACCCAGGATAACCCAGGGTAATGTTAGTCACCCAGGATAACCCAGGGTAGTGTTAGCCAGCCAGGATAACCCAGGGTAGTGTTAGTCACCCAGGATAACCCAGGGTAGTGTTAGTCACCCAGGATAACCCAGGGTAGTGTTAGTCACCCAGGATAACCCAGGGTAGTGTTAGTCACCCAGGATAACCCAGGGTAGTGTTAGTCACCCAGGGTAGTGTTAGTCACCCAGGATAACCCAGGGTAGTGTTAGTCACCCAGGATAACCCAGGGTAGTGTTAGTCACCCAGGATAACCAAGGGTAGTGTTAGTCACCCAGGATAACCCAGGGTAGTGTTAGTCACCCAGGATAACCCAGGGTAGTGTTAGTCACCCAGGATAACCCAGGGTAGTGTTAGTCACCCAGGATAACCCAGGGTAATGTTAGTCACCCAGGATAACCCAGGGTAATGTTAGTCACCCAGGATAACCCAGGGTAGTGTTAGTCACCCAGGATAACCCAGGGTAATGTTAGTCACCCAGGATAACCCAGGGTAATGTTAGCCACCCAGGATAACCCAGGGTAGTGTTAGTCACCCAGGATAACCCAGGGTAGTGTTAGTCACCCAGGATAACCCAGGGTAGTGTTAGTCACCCAGGATAACCCAGGGAAATGTTAGTCACCCAGGATAACCCAGGGTATTGTTAGTCACCCAGGATAACCCAGGGTAGTGTTAGTCACCCAGGATAACCCAGGGTAATGTTAGTCACCCAGGATAACCCAGGGTAATGTTAGTCACCCAGGATAACCCAGGGTATTGTTAGTCACCCAGGATAACCCAGGGTAGTGTTAGTCACCCAGGATAACCCAGGGTAATGTTAGTCATCCAGGATAACCCAGGGTAATGTTAGTCACCCAGGATAACCCAGGGTATTGTTAGTCACCCAGGATAACCCAGGGTAGTGTTAGTCACCCAGGATAACCCAGGGTAGTGTTAGTCACCCAGGATAACCCAGGGTAGTGTTAGTCACCCAGGATAACCCAGGGTAGTGTTAGTCACCCAGGATAACCCAGGGTAGTGTTAGTCACCCAGGATAACCCAGGGTAATGTTAGCCACCCAGGATAACCCAGGGTAGTGTTAGTCACCCAGGATAACCCAGGGTAGTGTTAGTCACCCAGGATAACCCAGGGTAGTGTTAGTCACCCAGGATAACCCAGGGTAGTGTTAGTCACCCAGGATAACCCAGGGTAGTGTTAGTCACCCAGGATAACCCAGGGTAGGGAGGGTTAGCCAGCCAGGATAACCCAGGGTAGGGAGGGTTAGTCACCCAGGATAACCCAGGGTAGGGAAGGTTAGCCAGCCAGGATAACCCAGGGTAGGGAGTGTTAGCCAGCCAGGATAACCCAGGGTAGTGAGTGTTAGCCACCCAGGATAACCCAGGGTAGGGAGTGTTAGCTAGCCAGGATAACCTAGGGTAGTGTTAGCCAGCCAGGATAACCCAGGGTAGTGTTAGCCACCCAGGATAACCCAGGGTAGTGTTAGCCAGCCAGGATAACCCAGGGTAGTGTTAGCCAGCCAGGATAACCCAGGGTAGTGTTATCCAGCCAGGATAACCCAGGGTAGTGTTAGCCAGCGAGGATAACCCAGGGTAGTGTTAGCCAGCCAGGATAACCCAGGGTAGTAGTCACCCAGGATAACCCAGGGTAGTGTTAGTCACCCAGGATAACCCAGAGTAGTGTTAGTCACCCAGGATAACCCAGGGTGGTGTTAGTCACCCAGGATAACCCAGGGTAGTGTTAGTCACCCAGGATAACCCAGGGTAGTGTTAGTCACCCAGGATAACCCAGGGTAGTGTTAGTCACCCAGGATAACCCAGGGTAGTGTTAGCCACCCAGGATAACCCAGGATAACCCAGGGTAGTGTTAGTCACCCAGGATAACCCAGGGTAGTGTTAGTCACCCAGGATAACCCAGGGTAATGTTAGCCACCCAGGATAACCCAGGGTAGTGTTAGTCACCCAGGATAACCCAGGGTAGTGTTAGTCACCCAGGATAACCCAGGGTAGTGTTAGTCACCCAGGATAACCCAGGGTAGTGTTAGTCACCCAGGATAACCCAGGGTAGTGTTAGTCACCCAGGATAACCCAGGGTAATGTTAGTCACCCAGGATAACCCAGGGTAGTGTTAGTCACCCAGGATAACCCAGGGTAATGTTAGTCACCCAGGATAACCCAGAGTAATGTTAGTCACCCAGGATAACCCAGGGTAATGTTAGTCACCCAGGATAACCCAGGGTAGTGTTAGCCACCCAGGATAACCCAGGGTAGTGTTAGCCAGCCAGGATAACCCAGGGTATTGTTAGTCACCCAGGATAACCCAGGGTAGTGTTAGTCACCCAGGATAACCCAGGGTAGTGTTAGTCACCCAGGATAACCCAGGGTAATGTTAGCCACCCAGGATAACCCAGGGTAGTGTTAGTCACCCAGGATAACCCAGGGTAGTGTTAGCCAGCCAGGATAACCCAGGGTAGTGTTAGTCACCCAGGATAACCCAGGGTAGTGTTAGTCACCCAGGATAACCCAGGGTAATGTTAGTCACCCAGGATAACCCAGGGTAATGTTAGTCACCCAGGATAACCCAGGGTAGTGTTAGCCAGCCAGGATAACCCAGGGTAGTGTTAGTCACCCAGGATAACCCAGGGTAGTGTTAGTCACCCAGGATAACCCAGGGTAGTGTTAGTCACCCAGGATAACCCAGGGTAGTGTTAGTCACCCAGGGTAGTGTTAGTCACCCAGGATAACCCAGGGTAGTGTTAGTCACCCAGGATAACCCAGGGTAGTGTTAGTCACCCAGGATAACCCAGGGTAATGTTAGTCACCCAGGATAACCCAGGGTAGTGTTAGTCACCCAGGATAACCCAGGGTAGTGTTAGTCACCCAGGATAACCCAGGGTAGTGTTAGTCACCCAGGATAACCCAGGGTAGTGTTAGTCATCCAGGATAACCCAGGGTAATGTTAGTCACCCAGGATAACCCAGGGTAATGTTAGTCACCCAGGATAACCCAGGGTAGTGTTAGTCACCCAGGATAACCCAGGGTAGTGTTAGTCACCCAGGATAACCCAGGGTAATGTTAGCCACCCAGGATAACCCAGGGTAGTGTTAGTCACCCAGGGTAGTGTTAGTCACCCAGGATAACCCAGGGTAGTGTTAGTCACCCAGGATAACCCAGGGAAATGTTAGTCACCCAGGATAACCCAGGGTATTGTTAGTCACCCAGGATAACCCAGGGTAGTGTTAGTCACCCAGGATAACCCAGGGTAATGTTAGTCACCCAGGATAACCCAGGGTAATGTTAGTCACCCAGGATAACCCAGGGTATTGTTAGTCACCCAGGATAACCCAGGGTAGTGTTAGTCACCCAGGATAACCCAGGGTAATGTTAGTCACCCAGGATAACCCAGGGTAATGTTAGTCACCCAGGATAACCCAGGGTAGTGTTAGTCACCCAGGATAACCCAGGGTAGTGTTAGTCACCCAGGATAACCCAGGGTAATGTTAGCCACCCAGGATAACCCAGGGTAGTGTTAGTCACCCAGGATAACCCAGGGTAGTGTTAGTCACCCAGGATAACCCAGGGTAGTGTTAGTCACCCAGGATAACCCAGGGAAATGTTAGTCACCCAGGATAACCCAGGGTATTGTTAGTCACCCAGGATAACCCAGGGTAGTGTTAGTCACCCAGGATAACCCAGGGTAATGTTAGTCACCCAGGATAACCCAGGGTAATGTTAGTCACCCAGGATAACCCAGGGTATTGTTAGTCACCCAGGATAACCCAGGGTAGTGTTAGTCACCCAGGATAACCCAGGGTAATGTTAGTCACCCAGGATAACCCAGGGTAATGTTAGTCACCCAGGATAACCCAGGGTATTGTTAGTCACCCAGGATAACCCAGGGTAGTGTTAGTCACCCAGGATAACCCAGGGTAGTGTTAGTCACCCAGGATAACCCAGGGTAGTGTTAGTCACCCAGGATAACCCAGGGTAGTGTTAGTCACCCAGGATAACCCAGGGTAGTGTTAGTCACCCAGGATAACCCAGGGTAGTGTTAGTCACCCAGGATAACCCAGGATAGTGTTAGCCACCCAGGATAACCCAGGGTAGTGTTAGTCACCCAGGATAACCCAGGGTAGTGTTAGTCACCCAGGATAACCCAGGGTAGTGTTAGTCACCCAGGATAACCCAGGGTAATGTTAGTCACCCAGGATAACCCAGGGTAGTGTTAGCCACCCAGGATAACCCAGGGTAATGTTAGTCACCCAGGATAACCCAGGGTAGTGTTAGTCACCCAGGATAACCCAGGGTAATGTTAGTCACCCAGGATAACCCAGGGTAATGTTAGTCACCCAGGATAACCCAGGGTAATGTTAGTCACCCAGGATAACCCAGGGTAGTGTTAGTCACCCAGGGTACCCACTTGCTGTTAGGTGAAGGGTTGACACCCTTGCCGGGGATCGAACCCGGACTCTGAGCGTGTGAAGTTACTTTTAACATTAACAATAACATTTTAACTTCATAATAATAGTTAAAATATTGGTAAATATTGTGACGTCATCGGTTTTGTTTACCAATTAACCGGTTTTTATATATTGTACATATGTAAGCAGGTGCTACAGTATCACCTTGAAAACTCCTAATTACGCTAGGTTGACGTGCTTGGACATGGGTAAAGTGACATGCGGGTCGGAAATGGTGAAATGAGATGATAATTTGCATGATGAGGTGATAATTTAGGGTGAAATGAGGAAGGAGAAGAGAGAAAAAAAGTGTGTGACACCCCCCCTCTCCTGTCTGGCGTCGACTGGCTCGGCTCCGCTGCTGACGACCCTTATATAGGCATCTTGACTGGTGACGTCATCACCTGGGTGGTGACGTCATCAACTCGTGACGTCATCGCCGCGCGGTGGTGCCACGTCTCTTAATGGAGTGTTGCCGGATTTTATAGTTGTGTTAATTAATGTTTGGTGAGGAGAGGTTGAGGTGTAGCTCTGGGCACTGCAGGGGTCGAGCCACAGCTCCTGGCCCCGTGTGTGTATGAGAGTACTCAGGTATTTGTACTGATCTTGTGTGTGCTGGGGTTGAGACTCAGCTCCTGGCCCTTCATATTCCAAGATACCGTTCTTCCTGGCTTCTGGTAGACAGCCGTACCTGTTCTTGTAACTGTGTGTGCTATTCATTTTAATTCTGTTCATTTGTTTCTCCAATCACTGAGATACTAACAGTCTG
This sequence comes from Cherax quadricarinatus, assembly GCF_038502225.1. Lineage (NCBI taxonomy): Eukaryota > Metazoa > Arthropoda > Malacostraca > Decapoda > Parastacidae > Cherax > Cherax quadricarinatus. The sequence continues at coordinate 9,139,544 of NC_091389.1, read as the reverse complement.
GTTAGGGGTTGTTAGGGGTTGTTAGTGGTTGTTAGTGGATGTTAGTGGTTGTTAGGGGTTGTTAGTGGTTGTTAGTGGTTGTTAGTGGTTGTTAGGGGTTGTTAGTGGTTGTTAGTGGTTGTTAGGGGTTGTTAGTGGTTGTTAGTGGTTGTTAGTGGTTGCTAGTGGGTGGGAAGATCATCCTTGTGGCAGCTGAGGTATACTCAGAGTATATTCCCTTAAACAAGAAGTAGGTAAACTAGGAAGAGAGAGACGGTGCCTCTGCTGGAGAAGGTGAAGCATCACACATCTGCTCAAAGTGTTGCCACCACTGAGAGACAACAGTGTCAGGGGACCAAGACTCTTCAACTGACTCCCATCAGGTATATGGAGGATTACCAGTAGACCCCTGGTTGTCTTCAAGATCCCTGGTTGTCTTCAAGACCCCTGGTTGTCTTCAAGATCCCTGGTTGTCTTCAAGACCCCTGGTTGTCTTCAAGATCCCTGGTTGTCTTCAATATCCCTGGTTGTCTTCAAGACCCCTGGTTGTCTTCAAGACCCCTGGTTGTCTTCAAGACCCCTGGCTGTCTTCAAGATCCCTGGTTGTCTTCAAGACCCCTGGTTGTCTTCAAGACCCCTGGTTGTCTTCAAGACCCCTGGTTGTCTTCAAGACCCCTGGCTGTCTTCAAGATCCCTGGTTGTCTTCAAGACCCCTGGCTGTCTTCAAGATCCCTGGTTGTCTTCAAGATCCCTGGTTGTCTTCAAGACCCCTGGTTGTCTTCAAGATCCCTGGTTGTCTTCAAGACCCCTGGTTGTCTTCAAGACCCCTGGCTGTCTTCAAGATCCCTGGTTGTCTTCAAGACCCCTGGTTGTCTTCAAGACCCCTGGTTGTCTTCAAGATCCCTGGTTGTCTTCAAGACCCCTGGTTGTCTTCAAGACCCCTGGCTGTCTTCAAGATCCCTGGTTGTCTTCAAGACCCCTGGTTGTCTTCAAGACCCCTGGTTGTCTTCAAGATCCCTGGTTGTCTTCAAGACCCCTGGATGTCTTCAAGACTCCTGGTTGTCTTCAAGATCCCTGGTTGTCTTCAAGATCCCTGGTTGTCTTCAAGACCCCTGGTTGTCTTCAAGACCCCTGGTTGTCTTCAAGATCCCTGGTTGTCTTCAAGACCCCTGGTTGTCTTCAAGATCCCTGGTTGTCTTCAAGACCCCTGGTTGTCTTCAAGACCCCTGGTTGTCTTCAAGACCCCTGGTTGTCTTCAAGACTCCTGGTTGTCTTCAAGATCCCTGGTTGTCTTCAAGACCCCTGGTTGTCTTCAAGACTCCTGGTTGTCTTCAAGACCCCTGGTTGTCTTCAAGATCCCTGGTTGTCTTCAAGACCCCTGGTTGTCTTCAAGATCCCTGGTTGTCTTCAAGATCCCTGGTTGTCTTCAAGACCCCTGGTTGTCTTCAAGACCCCTGGTTGTCTTCAAGATCCCTGGTTGTCTTCAAGATCCCTGGTTGTCTTCAAGACCCCTGGTTGTCTTCAAGACTCCTGGTTGTCTTCAAGACCCCTGGTTGTCTTCAAGACCCCTGGTTGTCTTCAAGATCCCTGGTTGTCTTCAAGACTCCTGGTTGTCTTCAAGACCCCTGGTTGTCTTCAAGACCCCTGGTTGTCTTCAAGACCCCTGGTTGTCTTCAAGACCCCTGGTTGTCTTCAAGACCCCTGGTTGTCTTCAAGACCCCTGGTTGTCTTCAAGACCCCTGGTTGTCTTCAAGACCCCTGGTTGTCTTCAAGACCCCTGGTTGTCTTCAAGATCCCTGGTTGTCTTCAAGACCCCTGGTTGTCTTCAAGACCCCTGGTTGTCTTCAAGATCCCTGGTTGTCTTCAAGACCCCTGGTTGTCTTCAAGACCCCTGGTTGTCTTCAAGATCCCTGGTAGTCTTCAAGATTCCTGGTTGTCTTCAAGACCCCTGGTTATCTTCAAGACCCCTGGTTGTCTTCAAGATCCCTGGTTGTCTTCAAGACTCCTGGTTGTCTTCAAGACTCCTGGTTGTCTTCAAGACCCCTGGTTGTCTTCAAGATCCCTGGTTGTCTTCAAGATCCCTGGTTGTCTTCAAGACCCCTGGTTGTCTTCAAGACCCCTGGTTGTCTTCAAGATCCCTGGTTGTCTTCAAGATCCCTGGTTGTCTTCAAGACCCCTGGTTGTCTTCAAGACTCCTGGTTGTCTTCAAGATCCCTGGTTGTCTTCAAGACCCCTGGTTGTCTTCAAGACCCCTGGTTGTCTTCAAGACCCCTGGTTGTCTTCAAGATCCCTGGTTGTCTTCAAGACCCCTGGTTGTCTTCAAGATCCCTGGTTGTCTTCAAGATCCCTGGCTGTCTTCAAGACCCCTGGTTGTCTTCAAGACCCCTGGTTGTCTTCAAGACCCCTGGTTGTCTTCAAGACCCCTGGTTGTCTTCAAGATCCCTGGTTGTCTTCAAGACCCCTGGTTGTCTTCAAGACCCCTGGTTGTCTTCAAGATCCCTGGCTGTCTTCAAGATCCCTGGTTGTCTTCAAGACCCCTGGTTGTCTTCAAGACCCCTGGTTGTCTTCAAGACCCCTGGTTGTCTTCAAGACTCCTGGTTGTCTTCAAGACCCCTGGTTGTCTTCAAGATCCCTGGTTGTCTTCAAGACCCCTGGTTGTCTTCAAGACTCCTGGTTGTCTTCAAGACCCCTCGTTGTCTTCAAGACCCCTGGTTGTCTTCAAGATCCCTGGTTGTCTTCAAGACTCCTGGTTGTCTTCAAGACCCCTGGTTGTCTTCAAGACTCCTGGTTGTCTTCAAGACCCCTGGTTGTCTTCAAGACTCCTGGTTGTCTTCAAGACCCCTGGTTGTCTTCAAGACTCCTGGTTGTCTTCAAGACTCCTGGTTGTCTTCAAGACTCCTGGTTGTCTTCAAGACCCCTGGTTGTCTTCAAGATCCCTGGTTGTCTTCAAGACCCCTGGTTGTCTTCAAGATCCCTGGTTGTCTTCAAGACCCCTGGTTGTCTTCAAGATCCCTGGTTGTCTTCAAGATCCCTGGTTGTCTTCAAGATCCCTGGTTGTCTTCAAGACCCCTGGTTGTCTTCAAGACTCCTGGTTGTCTTCAAGACTCCTGGCTGTCTTCAAGATCCCTGGTTGTCTTCAAGACCCCTGGTTGTCTTCAAGATCCCTGGTTGTCTTCAAGACTCCTGGTTGTCTTCAAGATCCCTGGTTGTCTTCAAGATCCCTGGTTGTCTTCAAGATCCCTGGTTGTCTTCAAGACCCCTGGTTGTCTTCAAGATCCCTGGTTGTCTTCAAGACCCCTGGTTGTCTTCAAGACCCCTGGTTGTCTTCAAGATCCCTGGTTGTCTTCAAGACTCCTGGTTGTCTTCAAGACTCCTGGTTGTCTTCAAGACTCCTGGTTGTCTTCAAGACCCCTGGTTGTCTTCAAGACTCCTGGTTGTCTTCAAGACCCCTGGTTGTCTTCAAGACCCCTGGTTGTCTTCAAGACCCCTGGTTGTCTTCAAGACCCCTGGTTGTCTTCAAGACTCCTGGTTGTCTTCAAGACCCCTGGTTGTCTTCAAGACCCCTGGTTGTCTTCAAGACCCCTGGTTGTCTTCAAGACCCCTGGTTGTCTTCAAGACTCCTGGTTGTCTTCAAGACCCCTGGTTGTCTTCAAGACCCCTGGTTGTCTTCAAGACCCCTGGTTGTCTTCAAGACTCCTGGTTGTCTTCAAGACTCCTGGTTGTCTTCAAGATCCCTGGTTGTCTTCAAGACCCCTGTCTCTGTCTCTCCCCTGTCTCTGTCTCTCCCCTGTTCCTGTCTCTCCCGTCCCTGTCTCTCCCCTGTTCCTGTCTCTCCCCTCTCTCTGTCTCTCCCCTGTTCCTGTCTCTCCCCTCTCTCTGTCTCTCCCCTGTTCCTGTCTCTCCCCTGTCTCTGTCTCTCCCCTGTTCCTGTCTCTCCCCTGTTCCTGTTTCTCCCCTGTCTCTGTCTCTCCCCTGTTCCTGTCTCTCCCATGTTCCTGTCTCTCCCCTGTTTCTGTCTCTCCCCTGTCTCTGTCCCTCCCCTGTTCCTGTCTCTCCCATGTTCCTGTCTCTCCCCTGTCTCTGTCTCTCCCCTGTTCCTGTCTCTCCCCTGTCTCTGTCTCTCCCCTGTTCCTGTCTCTCCCCTGTCTCTGTCTCTCCTCTGTTCCTGTCTCTCCCCTGTTCCTGTCTCTCCCCTGTCTCTGTCTCTCCCCTGTTCCTGTCTCTCCCCTGTCTCTGTCTCTCCCCTGTACCTGTCTCTCCCCTGTTCCTGTCTCTCCCCTGTTTCTGTTTCTGTCTCTCCCTTGTTCCTGTTTCTCCCCTGTTCCTGTCTCTGTCTCTACCTTGTTCCTGTCTCTCCCCTGTTCCTGTCTCCCCTGTTCCTGTCTCTGCCTCTCCCTTGTTCCTGTCTCTGCCTCTCCCTTGTTCCTGTCTCTCCCCTGTTCCTGTCTTTCCCTGTTCCTGTCTCTCCCCTGTTTCTGTCTCTCCCCTGTTCCTATCTCTGTCTCTCCCCTGTTACTGTCTCTCCCCTGTTCCTGTCTTTGTCTCTCTCCTGTTCCTGTCTCTGTCTCTCCCCTGTTCCTGTCTCTCCCCTGTCTCTGTCTCTCCCCTGTTCCTGTCTCTCCCCTGTCTCTGTCTCTCCCCTGTTCCTGTCTCTCCCCTGTCTCTGTCTCTCCCCTGTTCCTGTCTCTCCCCTGTCTCTGTCTCTCCCCTGTTCCTGTCTCTCCCCTGTTCCTGTCTCTCCCCTGTCTCTGTCTCTCCCCTGTACCTGTCTCTCCCCTGTTCCTGTCTCTCCCCTGTTCCTGTCTCTGTCTCTCCCCTGTTCCTGTCTCTGTCTCTCCCCTGTTCCTGTCTCTCCCCTGTTCCTGTCTCTGTCTCTCCTCTGTTCCTGTCTCTGTCTCTCCCCTCTTCCCTGTTCCTGTCTCTGTCTCTCCCCTGTTCCTGTCTCTCCCCTGTTCCTGTCTCTCCCCTGTTCCTGTCTCTCCCCTGTTCCTGTCTCTGTCTCTCGCCTGTTCCTGTCTCTGTCTCTCCCCTGTTCCTGTCTCTCCCCTGTTCCTGTCTCTGTCTCTCGCCTGTTCCTGTCTCTGTCTCTCCCCTGTTCCTGTCTCTGTCTCTCCCCTGTCTCTGTCTCTCCCCTGTTTCTGTCTCTCCCCTGTTCCTGTCTCTGTCTCTCGCCTGTTCCTGTCTCTGTCTCTCCCCTGTTCCTGTATCTGTCTCTCCCCTGTCTCTGTCTCTCCCCTGTTTCTGTCTCTCCCCTGTTCCTGTCTCTCCCCTGTTCCTGTCTCTCCCCTGTTCCTGTCTCTGTCTCTCCCCTGTTCCTGTCTCTCTCTGTCTCTCGCCTGTTCCTGTCTCTCCCCTGTTCCTGTCTCTGTCTCTCCCCTGTTCCTGTCTATGTCTCTCCCCTGTCTCTGTCTCTCTCCTGTTCGTGTCTCTGTCTCTCCCCTGTTCCTGTCTCTGTCTCTCCCCTGTTCCTGTCTCTGTCTCTCTCCTGTTCCTGTCTCTGCCTCTCCCCTGTTCCTGTCTCTGTCTCTCCCCTGTTCCTGTCTCTCTGTCTCTCGCCTGTTCCTGTCTCTCCCCTGTTCCTGTCTCTGTCTCTCCCCTGTTCCTGTCTCTGTCTCTCCCCTGTTCCTGTCTCTGTCTCTCCCCTGTTCCTGTCTCTGTCTCTCTCCTGTTCCTGTCTCTGCCTCTCCCCTGTTCCTGTCTCTGTCTCTCCCCTGTTCCTGTCTCTCTGTCTCTCGCCTGTTCCTGTCTCTCCCCTGTTCCTGTCTCTGTCTCTCCCCTGTTCCTGTCTCTGTCTCTCCCCTGTTCCTGTCTCTGTCTCTTCCCTGTTCTTGTCTCTGTCTCTCTCCTGTTCCTGTCTCTGTCTCTCCCCTGTTCCTGTCTCTCTCTGTCTCTCGCCTGTTCCTGTCTCTGTCTCTCCCCTGTTCCTGTCTCTGTCTCTCCCCTGTTCCTGTCTCTGTCTCTCCCCTGTTCCTGTCTCTGTCTCTCCCCTGTTCCTGTCTCTGTCTCTCCCCTGTTCCTGTCTCTGTCTCTCCCCTGTTCCTGTCTCTGTCTCTCCCCTGTTCCTGTATTTGTCTCTCCCCTGTTCCTGTCTCTGTCTCTCCCCTGTTCCTGTCTCTGTCTCTCACCTGTTCCTGTCTCTGTCTCTTCCCTGTTCCTCTCTCTCTTGTCCCTCTCTCTCTCTCTCTGTTGTTCCTTTCTCTCTTGTTCCTCTCTGTCTCTCTCTTCTCTTTATTCAATCACTTCCTCTGCTCCCTCCTAAATTTCCTTCACCCCATTTTATTCTCTCTCCTTCCTTCCTTCCCTCCCCTGGAGCAGGTAATGGGGCGTGGCTTCCTGTCTCCCTGTTAAACACTCCCCCCTAGGTGGTGTGTGTGTGTGTGTGTGTGTGTGTGTGTGTGTGTGTGTGTGTGTGTGTGTGTGTGTGTTGCAACATTAGCAGCATCAGAAACACTTGTGTTATACCTCACAACACTGGTATGTAACACTGGGCTACTTAGAACTTAGAGTCCAGGAGGTCTTTAAACAGTGTTTACAAGTGGTAAGTTCCTCTCTCAGAACTTAAAGTTCTGGAGGTTGTGGTGATTACTTGAGTTAAGTGAGAGCACACCTTGTTAGTGAGCACTTAGGCACATACACACAACACGCAACACACACACACACACCACTGTGGGGTTCGATACAAGGAACTGTGGTAGCAATAACACAGTTGTAAGAAGTATCAGTCTTGTATTGCTGAAGTAAGACGTAACCCAGCCTCTTATCCATTAGACCTTTATCCTTTTCTTCTTATCCATCAGACCTTTATCCTGGCCTTTTTATCCATGAGACCTTTATCCTGGTCTGCATCTAACTCATAGGTTTATCCTCAGCCACTTGCTGTTAAAAATTGTGACGTCAGAGTAACAGACAAGAAGGGCCTCACATACAGGTGAAAATGGACAGGGAGAGGCTAACATAGAGGCAAAAATATAAATACATACTACACAAATATCGTAGTACCAACAGCTCGGCAACGCTACAGTACGGTGTCCTTAACGCTACAGTACGGTGTCCTTAACGCTACAGTACGGTGTCCTTAACGCTACAGTACGGTGTCCTTAACGCTACAGTACGGTGTCCTTAACGCTACAGTACGGTGTCCTTAACGCTACAGTACGGTGTCCTCAACGCTACAGTACAGTGTCCTCAATGCTACAGTACGGTGTCCTTAACGCTACAGTACGGTGTCCTTAACGCTACAGTACGGTGTCCTTAACGCTACAGTACGGTGTCCTTAACGCTACAGTACGGTGTCCTTAACGCTACAGTACAGTGTCCTCAATGCTACAGTACGGTGTCCTTAACGCTACAGTACGGTGTCCTTAACGCTACAGTACGGTGTCCTTAACGCTACAGTACGGTGTCCTTAACGCTACAGTACGGTGTCCTTAACGCTACAGTACGGTGTCCTTAACGCTACAGTACGGTGTCCTTAACGCTACAGTACAGTGTCCTCAATGCTACAGTACGGTGTCCTCAACGCTACAGTACAGTGTCCTCAATGCTACAGTATGGTGTCCTCAACGCTACAGTACGGTGTCCTCAACGCTACAGTACCGTGTCCTCAACGCTACAGTACGGTGTCCTCAATGCTACAGTACAGTGTCCTCAACGCTATAGTACGGTGTCCTCAACGCTACAGTACGGTGTCCTCAACGCTACAGTACGGTGTCCTCAACGCTACAGTACAGTGTCCTCAATGCTACAGTACGGTGTCCTCAACGCTACAGTACGGTGTCCTCAACGCTACAGTACGGTGTCCTCAACGCTACAGTACGGTGTCCTTAACGCTACAGTACGGTGTCCTCAACGCTACAGTACGGTGTCCTTAACGCTACAGTACGGTGTCCTCAACGCTACAGTACGGTGTCCTCAACGCTACAGTACAGTGTCCTTAACGCTACAGTACGGTGTCCTCATCGCTACAGTACGGTGTCCTTAACGCTACAGTACGGTGTCCTCAACGCTACAGTACGGTGTCCTTAACGCTACAGTACGGTGTCCTCAACGCTACAGTACGGTGTCCTCAACGCTACAGTACGGTGTCCTCAACGCTACAGTACGGTGTCCTCAACGCTACAGTACGGTGTCCTCAACGCTACAGTACGGTGTCCTCAACGCTACAGTACGGTGTCCTTAACGCTACAGTACGGTGTCCTCAACGCTACAGTACGGTGTCCTTAACGCTACAGTACGGTGTCCTCAACGCTACAGTACGGTGTCCTCAACGCTACAGTACAGTGTCCTTAACGCTACAGTACGGTGTCCTCATCGCTACAGTACGGTGTCCTTAACGCTACAGTACGGTGTCCTCAACGCTACAGTACGGTGTCCTTAACGCTACAGTACGGTGTCCTCAACGCTACAGTACGGTGTCCTCAACGCTACAGTACGGTGTCCTCAACGCTACAGTACGGTGTCCTCAACGCTACAGTACGGTGTCCTCAACGCTACAGTACCGTGTCCTCAACGCTACAGTACGGTGTCCTCAACGCTACAGTACGGTGTCCTCAACGCTACAGTACAGTGTCCTCAACGCTACAGTACGGTGTCCTCAACGCTACAGTACGGTGTCCTCAACGCTACAGTACGGTGTCCTTAACGCTACAGTACGGTGTCCTCATCGCTACAGTACGGTGTCCTCAACGCTACAGTACGGTGTCCTCAACGCTACAGTACGGTGTCCTCAACGCTACAGTACGGTGTCCTCAACGCTACAGTACGGTGTCCTCAACGCTACAGTACGGTGTCCTCAACGCTACAGTACGGTGTCCTCAACGCTACAGTACGGTGTCCTCAACGCTACAGTACCGTGTCCTCAACGCTACAGTACCGTGTCCTCAACGCTACAGTACGGTGTCCTCAACGCTACAGTACCGTGTCCTCAACGCTACAGTACCGTGTCCTCAACGCTACAGTACGGTGTCCTCAACGCTACAGTACAGTGTCCTTAACGCTACAGTACGGTGTCCTCAACGCTACAGTACAGTGTCCTCAATGCTACAGTACGGTGTCCTTAACGCTACAGTACGGTGTCCTTAACGCTACAGTACGGTGTCCTTAACGCTACAGTACGGTGTCCTTAACGCTACAGTACGGTGTCCTTAACGCTACAGTACGGTGTCCTTAACGCTACAGTACGGTGTCCTTAACGCTACAGTACGGTGTCCTCAACGCTACAGTACAGTGTCCTCAATGCTACAGTATGGTGTCCTCAACGCTACAGTACGGTGTCCTCAACGCTACAGTACGGTGTCCTCAACGCTACAGTACGGTGTCCTCAATGCTACAGTACGGTGTCCTCAACGCTACAGTACGGTGTCCTCAACGCTACAGTACGGTGTCCTCAACGCTACAGTACGGTGTCCTCAACGCTACAGTACAGTGTCCTCAATGCTACAGTACGGTGTCCTCAACGCTACAGTACGGTGTCCTCAACGCTACAGTACGGTGTCCTCAACGCTACAGTACGGTGTCCTTAACGCTACAGTACGGTGTCCTCAACGCTACAGTACGGTGTCCTTAACGCTACAGTACGGTGTCCTCAACGCTACAGTACGGTGTCCTCAACGCTACAGTACAGTGTCCTTAACGCTACAGTACGGTGTCCTCATCGCTACAGTACGGTGTCCTTAACGCTACAGTACGGTGTCCTCAACGCTACAGTACGGTGTCCTTAACGCTACAGTACGGTGTCGTCAACGCTACAGTACGGTGTCCTCAACGCTACAGTACGGTGTCCTCAACGCTACAGTACGGTGTCCTCAACGCTACAGTACGGTGTCCTCAACGCTACAGTACCGTGTCCTCAACGCTACAGTACGGTGTCCTCAACGCTACAGTACGGTGTCCTCAACGCTACAGTACAGTGTCCTCAACGCTACAGTACGGTGTCCTCAACGCTACAGTACGGTGTCCTCAACGCTACAGTACGGTGTCCTTAACGCTACAGTACGGTGTCCTCATCGCTACAGTACGGTGTCCTCAACGCTACAGTACGGTGTCCTCAACGCTACAGTACGGTGTCCTCAACGCTACAGTACGGTGTCCTCAACGCTACAGTACGGTGTCCTCAACGCTACAGTACGGTGTCCTCAACGCTACAGTACGGTGTCCTCAACGCTACAGTACGGTGTCCTCAACGCTACAGTACCGTGTCCTCAACGCTACAGTACCGTGTCCTCAACGCTACAGTACGGTGTCCTCAATGCTACAGTACCGTGTCCTCAACGCTACAGTACCGTGTCCTCAACGCTACAGTACGGTGTCCTCAACGCTACAGTACCGTGTCCTCAACGCTACAGTACGGTGTCCTCAACGCTACAGTACCGTGTCCTCAACGCTACAGTACGGTGTCCTCAACGCTACAGTACCGTGTCCTCAACGCTACAGTACGGTGTCCTCAACGCTACAGTACGGTGTCCTCAACGCTACAGTACCGTGTCCTCAACGCTACAGTACGGTGTCCTCAACGCTACAGTACGGTGTCCTCAACGCTACAGTACGGTGTCCTCAATGCTACAGTACGGTGTCCTCAACGCTACAGTACGGTGTCCTCAACGCTACAGTACGGTGTCCTCAACGCTACAGTACGGTGTCCTCAACGCTACAGTACGGTGTCCTCAATGCTACAGTACGGTGTCCTCAACGCTACAGTACGGTGTCCTCAACGCTACAGTATGGTGTCCTCAACGCTACAGTACGGTGTCATCAATGCTACAGTATGGTGTCCTCAACACTACAGTATGGTGTCCTCAACGCTACAGTACGGTGTCCTCAACGCTACAGTACGGTGTCCTCAACGCTACAGTACGGTGTCCTCAATGTTGACCTACATAACATAAATTGGGTGGCAGTTGCTTTGGTCAGTCGTAACCCTTCTTGAAGTAACTTCATCTGGGCAGCAGTTACTTTGGTCAGTCGTAACCCTTCTTGAAGTAACTTCATCTGGGCAGCAGTTACTTTGGTCAGTCGTAACCCTTCTTGAAGTAACTTCATCAGGGCAGCAGTTACTTTGGTCAGTCGTAACCCTTCTTGAAGTAACTTCATCAGGGCAGCAGTTACTTTGGTCAGTCGTAACCCTTCTTGAAGTAACTTCATCAGGGCGGCAGTTACTTTGGTCAGTCGTAACCCTTCTTGAAGTAACTTCATCAGGGCAGCAGTTACTTTGGTCAGTCGTAACCCTTCTTGAAGTAACTTCATCTGGGCAGCAGTTACTTTGGTCAGTCGTAACCCTTCTTGAAGTAACTTCATCAGGGCAGCAGTTACTTTGGTCAGTCGTAACCCTTCTTGAAGTAACTTCATCAGGGCAGCAGTTACTTTGGTCAGTCGTAACCCTTCTTGAAGTAACTTCATCAGGGCGGCAGTTACTTTGGTCAGTCGTAACCCTTCTTGAAGTAACTTCATCAGGGCAGCAGTTACTTTGGTCAGTCGTAACCCTTCTTGAAGTAACTTCATCAGGGCGGCAGTTACTTTGGTCAGTCGTAACCCTTCTTGAAGTAACTTCATCAGGGCAGCAGTTACTTTGGTCAGTCGTAACCCTTCTTGAAGTAACTTCATCAGGGCGGCAGTTACTTTGGTCAGTCGTAACCCTTCTTGAAGTAACTTCATCAGGGCAGCAGTTACTTTGGTCAGTTGTAACCCTTCTTGAAGTAACTTCATCAGGGCGGCAGTTACTTTGGTCAGTCGTAACCCTTCTTGAAGTAACTTCATCAGGGCGGCAGTTACTTTGGTCAGTCATAACCCTTCTTGAAGTAACTTCATCAGGGCGGCAGTTACTTTGGTCAGTCGTAACCCTTCTTGGAGTAACTTCATCAGGGCAGCAGTTACTTTGGTCAGTCGTAACCCTTCTTGGAGTAACTTCATCAGGGCGGCAGTTACTTTGGTCAGTCGTAACCCTTCTTGAAGTAACTTCATCACCAACAAACTTGATCTATGATCTGAAAAGCTGACATTTGGATAGTTTTATCTTTAAATTGGCTTCTTCAAGCTTACCAAGTACCAAATCAAGTCTTTTACATCTTCAGGTGTGATGATCATGTCTATGTTCACCATGAATGCATTGCCGATGAGACCTCGACATGTTCGTCACGAGCATTGAGAATGTGATGGGTGAAGAGCGCATGCCAAAGGTCATTCTAAAGAAGTGATAATGACTATTGGGGCAGAAAAGGCTCTTAAGTCTTGATTATTCTCATGAAGAGGAATTTCCCAAAACCCTAGTAACAAGTCTAGGGTCGAAAACACTTTGTTATCTCTGATATTGCATAGTAAATCACTAAGGAATTTGAAAATATTTGAAATCATTTTAGTAATCAACTTTGTGAAGTCAGTACCCGGGCGTCAAGTATTATCTTGACTACCAGAATCACTGCCAAGTATCTTGACTACCAGAATCACTGCCAAGTATCTTGACTACCAGAATCACTGCCAAGTATCTTGACTACCAGAATCACTGCCAAGTATCTTGACTACCAGAATCACTGCCAAGTATCTTGACTACCAGAATCACTGCCAAGTATCTTGACTACCAGAATCACTGCCAAGTATCTTGACTACCAGAATCACTGCCAAGTATCTTGACTACCAGAATCACTGCCAAGTATCTTGACTACCAGAATCACTGCCAAGTATCTTGACTACCAGAATCACTGCCAAGTATCTTGACTACCAGAATCACTGCCAAGTATCTTGACTACCAGAATCACTGCCAAGTATCTTGACTACCAGAATCACTGCCAAGTATCTTGACTACCAGAACCACTGCCAAGTATCTTGACTACCAGAATCACTGCCAAGTATCTTGACTACCAGAACCACTGCCAAGTATCTTGACTACCAGAATCACTACAGATTCCAGAATGGATGGCTTGTGCAATGATGCTACCATCATCCATCTGGTCGATGCTGTGACGGCAACTCGTGAATGAGAAATTCTGTATGTAGGTACGTAAATAGGTACGGTAATAGGTTCAGTGCTGTACGATGGGGTAGTAAATTCGTTAAATATTTGCAACTCTTAGCGTCATATGTATTGTACACACACACACATGTATGGAACATGTGATATATAGTAACACTGGTAATTATAGTGTAACCTGCATTAGAGGTGTGAAGATGGTAAACAGAAAGAAGAATAGCCGAACAACAACAGAGAAACACTGCAAACAGGAACAGTTGAAGAGAACACAAGACACAGTTACTGTTGTCACAACAGATCTACAGTTACTGTTGCCACAACAGATAAACAAATCTCGAGAAGTACTGTACATATAATGGTTTTAATTTTTTTTCTCCCAGAATGAAGGAGACATCTGTACGTCTCTGTCCTGGGAATAAAATTTTTATTTTTTTCCTAAGATGGAGATATGTTATTTGGTCCTGGGAAAAATAATGCACATTTTTTTTCTTCCTAGGATGAAGGGAACTTGTCACTCCTGGGAGAAATACACAAATTATTTTTTCCTAAGATGAACAGAGCCCCAATGTCACTTGCTCCTGGGAGAAATAATACACAGTAATCCTTTTTATTTGTGGGATGAACAAAGCACTTATACAACTTACTCCTGGGAGAAAGAATACACAACCTATATATTTTTTTCCTAGAATGAAGGAGACACTTATGCCACTTCCTCCTGTGAGAAAAATAATACACCACTCAATTTTTTCCCCCTAGGAGGAACGAGAGTTGTGGTTATTATCCTGGGAGAAGAAGAGAAGCTAACTATGGTAGGGTCAATTTAAGGAGAGATTTAATGGCCTTGTTATCACTGTAGTTATCTGCTCGTTAGTGCCTCGTTAATCACCTCCCCCCCCAGCACGCCCACCTTAATTAACTAACGATAACATGGAGGGGGTTAACGATGGTGTATGAGGGGGGAGGGGGGTAGTTAGTGTGGATAGTTGTGGCTAGTTTTCAACCCCCCTCTTTTACCCCCTCCTATCCCCCTACCCTCAACACCCCCCCTCCTGTCCTCTCATTCACCCCTACCCTCATCACCCTCCCCACACCCCTCACAATTTCCCATCCCCTACCCCTCACAATTCCCTCTACCCTCCCCTCTCCTCCCCTACCCTCATATCACCTCCCCTCCTCCTCCCCTCACCAATCTAACGACCCTTAGCGCCCCCACACCTCCCCCTAAGTGAGGGGTGAGAGAGGTAGAGGGGAAGTCACCAGGTGAGTCAGGTGGAGGGGAGAGTGAGGGAAGCACCTCAATTTACACCCTCTCCCCTTGTAAACCGTTTACACACGGCTTCCCCCTCCCCCACAATCCACCCCTCCTATTTACAGTGATTTACCGCCGCTGGGAATTGTAAATGCCCCCTACTGTCTGTTTTACACTTAAAAAATGCCGTTTCTAAGCCTGTAAATGATTTACAGGGCATTTACATCGTGGTTTACAAGCATTTTTTACAAGGAATGTTGAAAATTTACACGAAATACGGGTGTAAATGAGCTCATTCGTGGTGACAATGATTTACAATTAGTGGTGATTCCTACTGTAAACGATTTACAGTTTTCGAAAGCATATGTACGAATTTACATGTAAATTGAATTCTGAAAACAATTTACAGCGATGACTGGAGCTCCTGTAAATGATTTACAGTGATGACTGGAGCTCCTGTAAATGACTTACATAGATGACTGGAGCTCCTGTAAACGATTTACAGCTAATACGATGAGTTTACAACTATGTGGAAGGTGACTTGAGGTGAAAATCGTTTACAAAAGTCTGTTATTTACACAATTTACAAAATATTTGGCTTGAGAGTTATGTAAATTCTTTTACAACTTAAAAAAATAATTTACGTAAAATAGTGACATTTTAACGTACGTAATTTACGTAGATTGTAAAAAAATAATTTACAAGTAACTGTAAACAAAACGAAAAATAAAAATGACTAAAAGCAATTTACAGTTTTGGTGTAAAAAAATCGTAAATTATACGTTAAACTGACAATGTTTCTGTAAATGATTTACAAAAGTGTAAAAAAAAAAGATATAACGTGTGTAAACGTAATTGTAAAATATTTAAAGATTTAACGATTTGAAAATTTGTAAATCGTGTAAAAAATTAATTTCGAGAGTTATTGATCCCGTTATCCAGTGTAAATTATTTACAAAAAATATCCGTTTGTAATGATTTACAACCATTAATTTTCTGTAAATTATTTAACTGTCTAAATGCTGCACAACTGTAAATTGTAAATCATGTAAATCATAGAATTTAAGTAAATCTTCAGAGAATTTAAAAGGTTCATGGAGACTGTAAACCATTTACAACAGATTTACAATTTTTCTGACAATTTACACTCCAAGACAATGATTTACAATTATTTACACTCCAAGACAAGAATTTACAATTATTTACACTCCAAGACAAGGATTTACAATTATTTACACTCCAAGACAAGGATTTACAATTGTTTACAATTATTTACAGTCCAAGACAAGGATTTACAATTATTTACACTCCAAGACAAGGATTTACAATTATTTACAATTATTTACACTCCAAGACAAGGATTTACAATTATTTACACTCCAAGACAAGAATTTACAATTATTTACAGTCCAAGACAAGGATTTACAATTATTTACAATTATTTACACTCCAAGACAAGGATTTACAATTATTTACACTCCAAGACAAGAATTTACAATTATTTACACTCCAAGACAAGAATTTACAATTATTTACACTCCAAGACAAGAATTTACAATTATTTACACTCCAAGACAAGAATTTACAATTATTTACAGTCCAAGACAAGGATTTACAATTATTTACACTCCAAGACAAGGATTTACAATTATTTACACTCCAAGACAAGGATTTACAATTATTTACAATTATTTACACTCCAAGACAAGGATTTACAGTTATTTACAATTATTTACACTCCAAGACAAGGATTTACAATTATTTACACTCCAAGACAAGGATTTACAATTATTTACAATTATTTACACTCCAAGACAAGGATTTACAATTATTTACACTCCAAGACAAGGATTTACAATTATTTACAATTATTTACACTCCAAGACAAGGATTTACAATTATTTACAATTATTTACACTCCAAGACAAGGATTTACAATTATTTACAATTATTTACACTCCAAGACAAGGATTTACAATTATTTACACTCCAAGACAAGGATTTACAATTATTTACAATTATTTACACTCCAAGACAAGGATTTGCAATTATTTACAATTATTTACACTCCAAGGCAAGGATTTACAATTATTTACAATTATTTACACTCCAAGACAAGGATTTACAATTATTTACAATTATTTACACTCCAAGACAAGGATTTACAATTATTTACAATTATTTACACTCCAAGACAAGGATTTACAATTATTTACAATTATTTACACTCCAAGACAAGGATTTACAATTATTTACACTCCAAGACAAAGATTTACAATTATTTACACTCCAAGACAAGGATTTACAATTATTTACAATTATTTACACTCCAAGACAAGGATTTACAATTATTTACACTCCAAGACAAAGATTTACAATTATTTACACTCCAAGATTTACAATTATTTACACTCCAAAACAAGGATTTACAATTATTTACAATTATTTACACTCCAAGACAAGGATTTACAATTATTTACAATTATTTACACTCCAAGACAAGGATTTACAATTATTTACACTCCAAGACAAGGATTTACAATTATTTATTTATTTATTTATTTATTTATTTATTTATTTAAAAATTTGAGCACACATACAGAGGTACAAAAAAATACAGATAAGAGCAGTATGCCAAAGCCACTTATACTATGCATAGCATTACGGGCTGGCTTAAAATTAACTTAAGATTAACTAAGCAATGATGACATCAGTGATAAAACATTAATGTAAACAGATAACAATAAAGCACAAGTGAGTATTACAAAGACAGGTCATATGGTTGTATGCATTGTTGTACATTCAGTAGAATGGAGTATTCTGTTAGGTAGTGTATTTAAAAAATAATAAAGTTAGATTGGGTTTTAGGTTTAACATTTATGTGATATAATTGTGAGAAACATTTAAGATATACAATTTATAAGGTTCAGTTATTCAGTATTTATTTGGTTTTGGGTGAGTAAGTGATCTTTGAGAAGAGACTTGAATTTATAAACAGGTAGTGTTTCTTTTATATTTACAGGTAATGAATTCCAGATTTTAGGGCCTTTTATGTGCATTGAGTTTTTGCATAGTGTGAGATGGACACGAGGAACATCAAAGAGTGATCTGTGTCTTGTGTTATGGTCATGTGTTCTGTTGAGGTTGGCAAGGAGATGTTTGAGGGGAGGGTTAATATCAGAGTTAAGTGTTCTATGTATGTAATAGGTGCAGTAATAAGTATGGATGTTTTGTATGGTGAGTAGGTTGAGTGTATTGAATATTGGTGGAGTGTGCTGCCTGTAGTGAGAATTTGTTATCATTCTAACTGCAGCCTTTTGTTGGGTAATTAGTGGTCTGAGATGGTTACTTGTTGTTGAGCCCCATGCACAAATTCCATAGGTGAGATAGGGGTAAATAAGAGAGTGATATAGGGCCAGGAGGGCTGACTGTGGAGCATAGTACCGTATCTTCGATAGTATGCCTACAGTCTTGGAAATTTTCTTAGAAATTTGTTGTATATGTGTATGAAATTTGAGTCTATTATCAAGGTGGATTCCTAAGAATTTTCCCTCTGTTAGCTTTGTGATAGGTGATCCGTTTATCATTATGTTAAGAGGGACATCTGTAGCTCTGTTACCAAACTGAATGAAGTAGGTTTTGTCAATGTTTAGTGTAAGTTTGTTAGTCCTCATCCAGGTAGATATTTTCTGTAATTCGGTATTTACAGTATTGGCTAGCGTGACTGGGCTCGGGTGAGAGTAGACGTATGTAGTGTCATCTGCAAATAGTGTGGGTTTGAGTAATTGCGAAGCATTTGGTAGGTCATTTATGTATAGGAGAAAGAGAAGAGGGCCAAGGACACTTCCCTGTGGGACACCAACTGTAATTGGTTGTGCAGAGGAGTTTGCCCCATTTGCATACACATATTGGCTTCTGTTGCTGAGGTATGACTTGAGGTAGTTGAGGGAGTGCCCTCTTATACCATAGTGTGACAATTTTACGTGGAGCAAGTCATGGTTAACTGTATCAAAAGCTTTACGTAAGTCAATGAAGATCCCCAGTGGGACTTCTTTTTTCTCTATTGCAGTGTATATATGTTCTAGCATGTGTATAATAGCATCATTAGTATTTTTATTTGGCCTGAATCGAAATTGGCAGGGGTTGAGTATGTTTTGGGAGATAAGGTAGGAGTAGATTCGTTTATGAATTAATTTTTCGAAGATTTTTGAGAGAGGGTGTAAGTTGGATATTGGCCTATAGTTATTCAACTCTGTTTGGTCTCCTCCTTTGTGGATCGGGGTGACCCTTGCTATTTTGAGTACTGTAGGGAAGGTGGAGGATTCAATGGATTTGTTAAAGAGTGTTGCAATTATTTACACTCCAAGACAAGGATTTACAATTATTTACACTCCAAGACAAGGATTTACAATTATTTACACTCCAAGACAAGGATTTACAATTATTTACACTCCAAGACAAGGATTTACAATTATTTACAATTATTTACACTCCAAGACAAGGATTTACAATTATTTACAATTATTTACACTCCAAGACAAGGATTTACAATTATTTACACTCCAAGACAAGGATTTACAATTATTTACACTCCAAAACAAGGATTTACAATTATTTACAATTATTTACAGTCCAAGACAAGGATTTACAATTATTTACAATTATTTACACTCCAAGAGAAGGATTTACAATTATTTACAATTATTTACACTCCAAGACAAGGATTTACAATTATTTACACTCCAAGACAAGGATTTACAATTATTTGCAATTATTTACACTCCAAGACAAGGATTTACAATTATTTACACTCCAAGACAAGGATTTACAATTATTTACACTCCAAGACAAGGATTTACAATTATTTACACTCCAAGACAAGGATTTACAATTATTTACAATTATTTACACTCCAAGACAAGGATTTACAATTATTTACACTCCAAGACAAGGATTTACAATTATTTACACTCCAAGACAAGGATTTACAATTATTTACACTCCAAGACAAGGATTTACAATTATTTACACTCCAAGACAAGGATTTACAATTATTTACACTCCAAGACAAGGATTTACAATTATTTACACTCCAAGACAAGGATTTACAATTATTTACAATTATTTACACTCCAAGACAAGGATTTACAATTATTTACAATTATTTACACTCCAAGACAAGGATTTACAATTATTTACACTCCAAGACAAGGATTTACAATTATTTACAATTATTTACACTCCAAGACAAGGATTTACAATTATTTACAATTATTTACACTCCAAGACAAGGATTTACAATTATTTACAATTATTTACACTCCAAGACAAGGATTTACAATTATTTACACTCCAAGACAAGGATTTACAATTATTTACAATTATTTACACTCCAAGACAAGGATTTACAATTATTTACAATTATTTACACTCCAAGACAAGGATTTACAATTATTTACAATTATTTACACTCCAAGACAAGGATTTACAATTATTTACAATTATTTACACTCCAAAACAAGGATTTACAATTATTTACAATTATTTACACTCCAAGACAAGGATTTACAATTATTTACAATTATTTACACTCCAAAACAAGGATTTACAATTATTTACAATTATTTACACTCCAAGACAAGGATTTACAATTATTTACACTACAAGACAAGGATTTACAATTATTTACACTCCAAGACAAGGATTTACAATTATTTACACTCCAAGACAAGGATTTACAATTATTTACACTCCAAGACAAGGATTTACAATTATTTACACTCCAAGACAAGGATTTACAATTATTTACACTCCAAGACAAGGATTTACAATTATTTACACTCCAAGACAAGGATTTACAATTATTTACAATTATTTACACTCCAAGACAAGGATTTACAATTCGTAAAAAAATATTCTGAATGTTTTACATTAATTTACAATAATTTACACTGACTTATGATGATTTACACTGATTTACAGTCTTGTAAAAAAAGTTAATTATTTACAACTTACATTATGGCAGGACAAGAAAAATCTGTTGTAAATCATTTACAGTAAAAAATGATAATGACAATAATAATTATTATAATTGTGTCCACTGGACACTAGGACAATATTTACCATCTCTAGTATGTCCAAAATTGGACATTCAGTGGACAAAATGGTCATTTACACTTATTTTTAGGACATAGTTACCCATGTCCGAATGTCTTAATGGTTTAAAGGTATATAGTTAGATATTGAGACATTCACATGTCCTAAAGTCCTCCTAGGAGAGGATATGTCCATTTATTTTTACTGCCCATGTCTTAAATTGTATATGTGAGGACATGGGTTGGAGTTACCCATGTCCAGCAGTGAAGGTTGTCTCCTAGAGGACATTAGGACATTCCTACTCATGTCCAGTTGTGAAGATCGTCTGTTAGAGGACATTATAACATTACTACCCATGTCCAGTTGTGAAGATCGTCTGTTTAGGGCATTCCTACCCATGTCCAGTTGTAAAAATCATTTGTTAGGGGACATTAGGACATTCCTACCCATGTTCAGTTGTGAAGATTATCTGTTTATGACATTAGGACATTCCTTACCTATGCCCGGTTGTAAAGCTCGTCTGTTTAGGACATTCTTACCCGTGTCCAGTTATGAAAATCGTCTGTTTAAGCAATTTGGACATTCCTACCCATGTCCAGATTCTCTCAGAAGGGAACAGTAGGACATGCTTGTCCTGCTCCAGAAGTGAACATGTCCAAGAGGCGCCGTTAAGACAACACCTTATCCATATCAACAATATGTCCCGACTCTGTGCAATGGCACTGGCTTCGGAAAACATCACCGGCCTCCCCGCATAATGACACCATTCTCACATAACGACACCGATTCCGCATAACGACATCGACTCCGCATAACGACTTTGACTCCGCATAACGACATCGACTCCGCATAACGACACCGACTCAGCATAACAAACGTGAAGCGCAGCACAACAATCCCGCTTTACGGAATCAAATCCTCATTAACGAAGCCGAATCCATTATGTCTCAGCCACCGCGATGTCCACCGCCATCCATGTCCACCACTTCCAACCAGTCGATGTCCCTCACCCGGACTAGGTCCTACCCTCGAGCATCCTCCTCCTGGGACATGCACAGGACCCCCAACACCGCCTGGGACCCCAACAGGACCCCCAGTACCAGGAACACACCCTCAGGACAGGGACCGTCCACAGGACCGGGTCCCGGGACTAACCGTGACTCTGGGACGGCTCCGAAACCAGCTATAGGGACCAACTGGGACTCCGGGAGTGTGTCCAGTGCCCCTGTGGGGACATGGGACCCCCAGGGCAAGAGCCAGGGGTTGCGGGGGGGCCTGGGGTCCCAGCTGAAGGGGGTGGTGATAAGCAGTGCCCCCAGAGGACGTTTCGCCCCTCCAATTGGCTCGAAATGTGTCACACTTGGTCGTTCCTCCAGCTTCGTCTTGCGTCCTCTGACGCGATACTTGACGCAGGTAATGACGCAGTGAATGACTCCTTTGCTTATCAGTGTATATACACCGGGGAATATATACACAACTCTAGGTGCATTAACCTAAATATTAGTAAGTGGTCGGCAAGTTTGTATCTATCTAGTGACTCGTTACTGAGGTGAGCAGGAACTATCATACGTTACTCTCTCTCTCTCTCTCTCTCTCTCTCTCTCTCTCTCTCTCTCTCTCTCTCTCTCTCTCTCTCTCTCTCTCTCTCTCTCCCCTCCTCCTCCTCCTCCTCCTCCTCCTCACGTCATACCTAGGTCCTCTCATACAATACCAACTTGAAGTTTCCAAAGGTACATTGTATATGGTAATTTATTTTCCACAGGTGACTACACAGGTGTGTGTGATGCAGGTGTTTTAAAACGATGACTCTTATTTTATAGTAGTATGTACTGAAATTGGGTAAATCTTTTTGAAACACTCTGTATATATGTCCACTAATTTACTGACCAGCTGATTCAGTGAGGTATACTTGTAGTATACCTGGAGTATACTTGTAGTATACCTGGAGTATACTTGTAGTATACCTGGAGTATACTTGTAGTATACCTGGAGTATACTTGTAGTATACCTGGAGTATACTTGTAGTATACCTGGAGTATACTTGTAGTATACCTGGAGTATACTTGTAGTATACCTGGAGTATACTTGTAGTATACCTGGATATGCCTGGAGTATACCTGGATATACCTGTAGTATACCTGGAGGGTGTTCGGTGGTCAAGGCCCCAGCGGCCTGGTCCATGACCAGGCCTGGTGGTGCCTCAGGGGCTGATCAACCAGGCTGTTATTGCTGGGCACACGAATAAAATACTTGTCTAGCATTTGGGACTCTTTACTGAGGAAACGTTTTGCCAGACAATGGCTTCTTCAGTCCATTTTCAGAGAAGAACTGTGGAAGATAAGAGACGAGTTTGAGGCAATCGGTTCCTCAGGTAATTCATTTTGCCACCAACAGTAACAGCCTGGTTGACCAGGCCCTGATCCACCATGAGGCCTGGTCACAGACCGGGCCACGGGGGCGCTGACCCCCAAAACACTCTCTGGGTATACTCCAGGTATATTATGGAGAGCTATAAATTGAAGACAGTAAGCTAAACTGTTGTAGCTTTTCTCATTTAGGCCTCAAACTGTGAAAGTATTGTCACAGTTACCTGTAATTGTGTGGCAGTTTGTCATCTGTCTTCTGTTTTCAAGCGACAGGAAGTGGTGTGACGTCACATCCTGTTTCCTCTGGATCTCTCTCACGCCACTCACTTTTACATGAATGTCGGTATGATAAGAGTCTCTAGCCTCCCCTCCCATCTTACAGTCCTCAACCCGCTTCATAAGTTGCCACTTCGCTCCACCAGAGGCGCAAATAAGGCGCACTACTTACCAAAACAAACATGGCCGATGCGGAAGGATACACGGGTCGAGCGCGCTGATTGGTCGGCGCGAGGGGGGAAAAAACGCGGGAACCACTTTCCCGCCAAAATTAGAAAATAAGAGCGGGAAATGTGTTTTTTTCGCGCCCGAGAAAAGGTAACTCACCACAATCTCTTGTTGCGGCGGCTGGTGAGGTAGCGGTCTGCCAGATGATGATGCCGCAGCCAGTTTAAGAACTCAGTGTGCTTGTGAAGGTTGAGGTTTCCCCTGGGAGGGGGTTTCCTAAACCCGCAGTGGTGTCCTTGCGCGTGAAGAGGGTGTCCACCAGGGTTTAGTGCGATACAAATGGTTTCAGACAGCGGCGTCTGTTAAACACAGAGTGTGTATTACTTTATATATGAACAATTAAGGTGTATTGAACACTTCTCAGTGTTCAGTAACAACCTTTATGGAGACAATAACACAGAAGGTTCATTGATCTGTGTATTTCGATTCCCTTGTAGGATCCTTTTCTGAAAATGAAGAGGATTCCAGAAGGGGGTCGGAATATACAGATCAGTTAATATGTGTTTCTGTCTATTTATCATATATATATATATATAAGCAGAGGTACAAACCGATAATTGTCTCTCAGTGTATATACACTGAGGTGTATATCACAGTGTATATACACTGAGAGGTGTATATCACAGTGTATATATACTGAGAGGTGTATATCTCAGTGTATATACACTGTGAGGTGTATATCTCAGTGTATATACACTGAGAGGTGTATATCTCAGTGTATATACACTGTGAGGTGTATATCTCAGTGTATATACACTGAGAGGTGTATATCTCAGTGTATATGCACTGTGAGGTGTATATCTCAGTGTATATACACTGTGAGGTGTATATCTCAGTGTATATACACTGAGAGGTGTATATATCAGTGTATATACACTGTGAGGTGTATATCTCAGTGTATATACACTGAGAGGTGTATATCTCAGTGTATATACACTGTGAGGTGTATATCTCAGTGTATATACACTGAGAGGTGTATATCTCAGTGTATATACACTGAGAGGTGTATATCTCAGTGTATATACACTGTGAGGTGTATATACACTGACAGGTGTATATCTCAGTGTATATACACTGACAGGTGTATATCTCAGTGTATATACACTGACAGGTGTATATCTCAGTGTATATACACTGAGATATACACCTCACAGTGTATATACACTGTGAGGTGTATATCTCAGTGTATATACACTGGTAGTTTACATTAATCAGTATTTTAGGTATTAAAGTATTCTTGACTGGTGGTGACCAGGTGACCTGCAGCCTTAATGACCCTGGTGTAGTAGATAGACTTTAAACTCCATTAACCAACCAACCAGTCTTAATGACCCTGGTGTAGTAGATAGACTTTAAACCCCATTAACCAACCAACCAGTCTTAATGATCCTGGTGTAGTAGATAGATTTTAAACCCCATTAACCAACCAACCAGTCTTAATGACCCTGGTGTAGTAGATAGACTTTAAACCCCATTAACCAACCAACCAGTCTTAATGACCCTGGTGTAGTAGATAGACTTTAAACCCCATTAACCAACCAACCAGTCTTAATGACCCTGGTGTAGTAGATAGACTTTAAACCCCATTAACCAACCAACCAGTCTTAATGACCCTGGTGTAGTAGCTAGACTTTAAACCCCATTAACCAACCAACCAGTCTTAATGACCCTGGTGTAGTAGATAGACTTTAAACCCCATTAACCAACCAACCAGTCTTAATGACCCTGGTGTAGTAGATAGACTTTAAACCCCATTAACCAACCAACCAGTCTTAATGACCCTGGTGTAGTAGATAGACTTTAAACCCCATTAACCAACCAACCAGTGTTAATGACCCTGGTGTAGTAGATAGACTTTAAACCCCATTAACCAACCAACCAGTCTTAATGACCCTGGTGTAGTAGATAGACTTTAAACCCCATTAACCAACCAACCAGTGTTAATGACCCTGGTGTAGTAGATAGACTTTAAACCCCATTAACCAACCAACCAGTCTTAATGACCCTGGTGTAGTAGATAGACTTTAAACCCCATTAACCAACCAACCAGTCTTAATGACCCTGGTGTAGTAGATAGACTTTAAACCCCATTAACCAACCAACCAGTCTTAATGACCCTGGTGTAGTAGATAGACTTTAAACCCCATTAACCAACCAACCAGTCTTAATGACCCTGGTGTAGTAGATAGACTTTAAACCCCATTAACCAACCAACCAGTCTTAATGACCCTGGTGTAGTAGATAGACTTTAAACCACATTAACCAACCAACCAGTCTTAATGACCCTGGTGTAGTAGATAGACTTTAAACCCCATTAACCAACCAACCAGTCTTAATGACCCTGGTGTAGTAGATAGACTTTAAACCACATTAACCAACCAACCAGTCTTAATGACCCTGGTGTAGTAGATAGACTTTCAAGATAGACTATGGTGTCTATCATTACAATATAATGATCTAAGTTGAGCAATGGTAACATATACATTGGAATTACCCCTTGTTCAGTAACAGAGTCAACAATACGAGTCAACATGACTGGAAGACATGCCACAGGAACCTTACCAACAATGGTAAGTCGTTGATAACTATTAATAATTAAAAATTATTATTAATAATTAAAATCTGCCACATTAATTAGGTTTATGTGTGCCTAAGACGGTGCAGGTGTTGATGGGGGGGAACAGGTAACCCCCACACTTGCTGGGGAGGGGGATTTTAGCGGCCCGTGGCCTGGTTGGTGACGCTCACGCTTCACACTGTGTCCCGGGTTCGATCCCCGGGACACAGTGTTATACCTGTCTTTTTCATCTAGTAAGTAGGTACCTGGGTGTTGGTTATACCTGCTGTCTTTTTCATCTAGTAAGTAGGTACCTGGGTGCTGGTTATACCTGCTGTCTTTTTCATCTAGTAAGTAGGTACCTGGGTGTTGGTTACACCTGCTGTCTTTTTCATCTAGTAAGTAGGTACATGGGTGTTGGTTACACCTGCTGTCTTTTTCATCTAGTAAGTAGGTACCTGGGTGTTGGTTACACCTGCTGTCTTTTTCATCTAGTAAGTAGGTACCTGTGTGTTGGTTACACCTGCTGTCTTTTTCGTCTAGTAAGTAGGTACCTGTGTGTTGGTTACACCTGCTGTCTTTTTCATCTAGTAAGTAGGTACCTGTGTGTTGGTTACACCTGCTGTCTTTTTCATCTAGTAAGTAGGTACCTGGGTGTTGGTTACACCTGCTGTCTTTTTCGTCTAGTAAGTAGGTACCTGGGTGTTGGTTACACCTGCTGTCAGTGTTCACCTAACAGTAAGTAGGTACCTGGGTGTTAGTTACACGTGCTGTCAGTGTTCACCTAACAGTAAGTAGGTACCTGGGTGTTAGTTACACCTGCTGTCAGTGTTCACCTAGCAGTAAGTAGGTACCTGGGTGTTAGTTACACCTGCTGTCAGTGTTCACCTAACAGTAAGTAGGTACCTGGGTGTTAGTTACACCTGCTGTCAGTGTTCACCTAACAGTAAGTAGGTACCTGGGTGTTAGTTACACCTGCTGTCAGTGTTCACCTAGCAGTAAGTAGGTACCTGGGTGTTAGTTACACCTGCTGTCAGTGTTCACCTAGCAGTAAGTAGGTACCTGGGTGTTAGTTACACCTGCTGTCAGTGTTCACCTAGCAGTAAGTAGGTACCTGGGTGTTAGTTACACCTGCTGTCAGTGTTAACCTAACAGTAAGTAGGTACCTGGGTGTTGGTTACACCTGCTGTCAGTGTTCACCTAACAGTAAGTAGGTACCTGGGTGTTGGTTACACCTGCTGTCAGTGTTCACCTAGCAGTAAGTAGGTACCTGGGTGTTAGTTACACCTGCTGTCAGTGTTCACCTAGCAGTAAGTAGCTACCTGGGTGTTAGTTACACCTGCTGTCAGTGTTCACCTAACAGTAAGTAGGTACCTGGGTGTTGGTTACACCTGCTGTCAGTGTTCACCTAACAGTAAGTAGGTACCTGGGTGTTGGTTACACCTGCTGTCAGTGTTCACCTAGCAGTAAGTAGGTACCTGGGTGCTAGTGGACTGGTGTGGGTGGCATCCTGGGTGTTAGTGGACTGGTGTGGGTGGCATCCTGGGTGTTAGTGGACTGGTGTGGGTGGCATCCTGGGTGTTAGTGGACTGGTGTGGGTGGCATCCTGGGTGTTAGTGGACTGGTGTGGGTGGCATCCTGGGTGTTAGTGGACTGGTGTGGGTCACATCCTGGGTGTTAGTGGACTTGTGGGTCACATCCTGGGTGTTAGTGGACTGGTGTGGGTCACATCCTGGGTGTTAGTGGACTGGTGTGGGTCACATCCTGGGTGTTAGTGGACTGGTGTGGGTGGCATCCTGGGTGTTAGTGGACTGGTGTGGGTCACATCCTGGGTGTTAGTGGACTGGTGTGGGTCACATCCTGGGTGTTAGTGGACTGGTGTGGGTCACATCCTGGTGTTAGTGGACTGGTGTGGGTCACATCCTGGGTGTTAGTCGACTGGTGTGGGTCACATCCTGGGTGTTAGTGGACTGGTGTGGGTCACATCCTGGTGTTAGTGGACTGGTGTGGGTCACATCCTGGGTGTTAGTGGACTGGTGTAGGTCACATCCTGGGTGTTAGTGGACTGGTGTGGGTCACATCCTGGGTGTTAGTGGACTGGTGTGGGTCACATCCTGGGTGTTAGTCGACTGGTATGGGTGGCATCCTGGGGGACAACCTAAGTTGCAGGAAATGCTCTACATAACCAGTAACTTTCTATATAGTATGTCATAGGTGTCAACTATGGTCTGTATAAGTTGCATAAGATAAGATAAGATAAGATTTCGTTCGGATTTTTAACCCCGGAGGGTTAGTACTGCTAGTAATAAACATTATAATTAGTGATTTAGGTCATACTGGGCTATATTAGGGTAATGATCTATGGTATTAATGGATCTTTGACAATTAAGGAACATTAATTAATGGTGTATATCCCGATATATTGTTTAATTAATACGTATTTACGTATTTTTAAATGTATGAAAAAATTGGTTGTCGAAATTTTGTATTATTTTGTATTTTTTTTGTATTATTTACCCAAATAACACTTAAAGATAGATGTAAATAGTGTATATGACGGAGAAAAATATAATGGATACGGAACTAATGGGAAAAGTGACCTATAAATACATAAAATGGGTTAAATTACGATAAAAAATATTTTTGTTTTGTCAGGGCTGACTTTCATACTTGTAGTGAGGTGGAGCGTCAGTGTGGCGCCAGACACGGGAGGGGGAGGACGCTGCCACACTCACTCTTACTGTATCCATCAATTTGTCCTATTAATTACCTCTCTAAGTCTTAATTGATGGTTGATGACTCGTCTATAATGACTAACAATAGGTGGGTTAAATTTATTTGACCGTTGATGAAATTTGATTGAAATAGGGATTTTTTTCTGACTTGTGGGG